>NW_021620449.1:296413-303830 GCF_004785775.1 Grammomys surdaster | reverse complement strand
AGGGAGGGAGGGAGGGAGGGAGGGACAGAGACAGAGACAGAGACAGAGACAGAGAGAGGAATGAGAGTCCATTGCATGTAGTGAGACCAG
Organism: Grammomys surdaster; assembly: GCF_004785775.1. Taxonomy (NCBI): domain Eukaryota; kingdom Metazoa; phylum Chordata; class Mammalia; order Rodentia; family Muridae; genus Grammomys; species Grammomys surdaster. The sequence continues at coordinate 303,740 of NW_021620449.1, read as the reverse complement.
AAACTTAGAATAGAATGAAGGGAAAAGTTATAGGAAATGTCTGTGTATGTCTTTCTTGAGACTGAGATATGATTGGGTTCCTTAACTCATTTTGATTCCTTTTATTTTATAGGACTAATTCTGAAATTTTCTATAAGTACTAAAGAATATCTGTCTGGAAAAGAATAATCTATATAAATTTGCACATACACACACACAAATATTTACATGCATATGCATGTGTTTGTGTGTCCATGTATATTGTATTACCAAATATGGCATTAGGAAATCCTGAATAAATTATTTAAATAGTAACTAAGATGATGATTATAATTACAATTATAATCCCAATGTACCTGGGTAAAATTCCCACAGATGCCTTATTTCAGTAGCTACATCCCACAGATACATCACCAGGGTACTGTACAACTGGGGCATTTATTTTAAAAATGGATATTTTGTCCTTCTGAATATTCCTCCTGCATTTCACCTCAGGAAATGTATTTAATTAGAAAAAAATGTATTGGAAGAGCTTTACATTCCTGATGAGATGGAAAATTAGTATGGAGAGGAGGTGCCTCCCCTCCTATCAGCCCTAGAGGTATTGTGGAAATAAAAGGGGAGAGTCCCCTGGAAAAACATGAATCCATCATTGCCTGATGCCATTGTGTGTGTGTGTGTGTGTGTGTCTGTCTGTCTGTCTGTCTGTGTGTGTGTGTGTGTGTGTGTGTGTGTGTGTGTGTGTGTGTGAGAGAGAGAGAGAGAGAGAGAGAGAGAGAGAGAGAGAGAGAGAGAGGCCAAGAACTGAGAAGTTAGGCATTAAAGAAGATACTTCTTGTGGCTTAAGAAATGGCTCAGCAGTTAAAAGTCCTTTCTGTCTCTCAGAAGACCTGAGTTAGCTTCCCAGCTCTCGGGTTAAAGAGCGGATGTAAAGCAGTGTATGGATCCAGGGACTCAGTGTTTTTCCTCTACACTGCATCTATGAAAACCCTCTATCTACCGTACATTTACTTCCTCTGTCGATCTACATGTGATCTCCTACATGGAAGAGCAGGTTATTAAAATGGCAAAGGAGCACCTGAGGTCTCATGCCTGGCCAAAATGTAGGGTACAAACTAAGACTACATGTTGAATTCTTCATGTTACCCACAATTATGAAGTGTATACCAGGCAAAAATGACTAGATTCTCTGATGGTTACCAGTACTTTATGGGAAAAAAAGCCAGAGAGAAGGGTATGTAAAATACATCAAGAACATACACTGAAAAGTGGGAAGACACTGGAGGTACAAAGTCAGGGAAAGAAGTCTTAGATTAGAAACAATCAGAGAGCACCCGGGCGTCAAATATTTCACATATAAAATGTTCACTAGATAGTGCACTGTTTTACTGGAAAGGACAGAAGGGTGTATAAGGAAGGAGAAATGTCCTAAGATATCAACCTGGGGACAAAGAGGGAAACCTGGGACAGTGTCCCTCAGCCTCAGATCTTTGAGCTGACAGCTACTAAGGGGTGCCCCCTGCCCCCCAGCTGACTGAGTGTGCTCAATCAGGGCTTCATAGGAGTGGAGAACAGCCATCTTCACTGTGCCATTTTTTTTTTTTGCAATTCTGACCTGCAGAATTTATGCACATGAAATTAAAGAAGAAAGAGTTCTTAGGCTGGAGAGATGTGCCAGCAGGTGAAGGTACTTGTTTGCTGAGGGACCAACTTCACACTCTGGATGGAGAGGACTCTTCGAAGTTGTTCTTCTTCATATGTATACCTTGGCGCTCCCTCTCTCTCTCTCTCTCTTTCTCTCTCTCTCTCTCTCTCTCTCTCTCTCTCTCTCTCTCTCTCTCTCTCTCTCTCTCACACACACACACACACACACACACACACACACACACAAACACACACACAAATAATAATAATGATGATGATGAAATAAAACTACAAAAAGTTGGGGCCACATTTTAGAGTTACTTGTTGCATTGCCAGAGAAAAGTGACCATAGTATGTTCTTTATCAAGAGACACTTTTGAATGGAAACAACAAACACTTCCACAGCCCACACAGACTCCTTTACATGACCAGTCCTTCATTTTCCCCTAGTGTGGGTTGTTGACCTCCTATCATTTGCAAAGAATTACCCAAAGTGCTAAGGATATAGCACTGTGTGAAGTAGGAACAGCCACTGAGCACATAAGCACTATACTCTCTTCTGAGTCACTGGAGGAACAGAACTTGTGCTCAAGCTGGAAGCTTGTCAGGCACATATACACATAGATGACATTCTCATGTATACTCATATACAGATACACATGCTCCGAACACACACACACAAACACATACAGACACACACATCCTCCATATTCACAGAGACACACTAGTATACAAATCAGATAGAGATGCATGTATACTCGCATACATGCATATGAAGATATGTTCATGCAAGGAACACACACGCACACACTGCACATACAAAGACACATACCAGGAACATAGCCCACATACTTAGGCTAATCTATAGATGCATATTCACAGACATGCAGAGACACAAGAATATGAGTTAATGATACAATATCTCATGCCACACAGACATCAATACAAACAAGTGAAAGCAGGGAAGAAAAGACCGGAAATGTGTGGACATCCAGGTTGCCTTGCGTTTTCAAATATCCAAATGGGACAGTTTAAAATCTTAATTCCCTTTTTAAAAGGACATGGTGACATTAAGAACTATATATGGAAGTACACAAGACACACAGACATACACACAGACACACATATATACACACTGAATCTTGCCTTCTTAAATGTTTGTAGCATACAGTATGTCATATATTTTTGAGTCACAGTAAACTCACTGATCATGAGTCAATAGTAGTATCAATAACATACACAATGGAGGAAAATTTCCTTTTTATCACAACAAAATCAACCAAGACAAAACTGTGGCACTCTGGAAAGAAACTGAAGTACTGAGATTCGGACTCTGGATTTGACGCCTCTGGAGCTGATATTGACCTTTGAGCTCAGTGCACTCAGTCCCTTACTTCATAGCAAAAGCTGTCAAATTCCTCCAGGCCAGGAACCAGATGGGTCTTGCTCAGAGCACTGGTGTGCAGTGAGCTAAACTCTGTAAGGTCAGCTGAGGTCCTGAGCATCCCAGAGGAATCCTGGCATGAATTTCCATCCCTCTCCTCCATGCTGGCACTGTTTCTGGTGTCCATATGTCTGCGCATACATAGAAGCTGAGGCAGAGAAACTCATGAGGATTGCCAAGGCCCCAGAATACTGAAAACAGTTGCTATATCCTGTTGCCATGACAACCCACTCAGGAAAGAAACTAGGTGCCAGACTTAGATTTTTTGTTGTTGTTTCTTTCTTTTTGAGTCCCAGAGGAGGATCAAGATGAGTTGATAACTCTTTTATTGCTACTTTGGGGAGAGAGAGAGAGAGGTTTATCCTGCCCTATGTGGCATCTGAATCCAGCCTGTTACTCCAGGGATAGATAGGGACCTAGCTCTGGCTAATTTTATATCTCTTAGATACAGAGATCTCTGGTAACTATGGTACATGGAAAATAACAGCCTTATAGAAGAGGTAACATGTCAATGAAAACCTGGGACTTCTTTGGTCCAACTTCCCAAGCATGCCTATGACTCTCTTTTCCATCTCCTTGGACTTGATTTTAACCAAATCATTGTTCCTTCTTGCAAAGAAACCTATTTCTACAGATCCAACAAGAGTAGCTTCATTGGGAAATGCAGAACTATGCTACCATAGAAAGCAAGCAAGGAGGTCTGGTGACTGTGAGCAACCCTAGGTAGGGCATGTGGAGTCCTTCCAAGTGCCAGCCTCTTCCAACACATACCACTCACACTCCAACAGGAAGTAACTCTCCACATTTGTAATGTTTAAGTTCAAGTTGCAGGGCTGATATCTATACAAAACTGGAAAAATCTGCAACAGGCTTGCCTTGTAAATGCTACAGAGAAAACCAGTGGGTCCTGTAAGACTAAAACAGGGGCTCCTCCAAAACATAAGGTTTTAAGATCCTAGTGTTAGCAGTGGACTACTGCCTTAATTGTTGTTGGCCAGGGAGGTCCTTATAATAATAAAGGATATTGCCACTGAAACCAGTCACTTTTTATAACTGATGGAAAGAACCTACTGCTGCAGACAAAGTAGTACAGGACTTTAAATAAGATGAGGAATGAGCTGGAAGGGTCTCCTCCCTGCAGGCTAGCTGATACAGTCCCATAAAGTTCTACTAAGGTTGCTGGGGATGCTTATGAGCTAAAGTACCATTCAGCTGTGGCCTCTGCATGCTTCATGCATGATGGCAGTGGCAAGCAAGATGTGTCAGTTAGTGTTATAGTGCCACAAGTGATTGTGAGTAAGGTCAGCTTTCTGATTAAACTTAAGGCCTGGTTCACAGGGGAATATTCATGACTGATACCAAGAGATTAGACAAACCAACCCTGAGCTCATCGTTTGCTGTAGGCTGCCTGGCCAAGAAGCTCTGAAGATCCTCTTGTCTCTGTCTCCCCTGAATAGATATTGCATGTGTGAGCTGCCAGCCTAGTTTTTACATGTATGCTGAAGATCCTGTCAGAGATTTACACATTGATCTAACTCCCTAGCCCCAATTCTAAGCATGTGTGTATGTATGTACATATGTAGTGTGTATGTATGTATGTATGTATGTATGTATGCATGCATGTATGTATACAGGAAAATGCCTCACTATCAACCTAGACTAAGGAACCAGCACCTTTGGGATTCTAATTCTGGAAGAAGTCACTACTGACAGCTTGTCATTCCACTCAAGCTGACCTGTCGCTCCACCCAACAGACCTGCACCCTGCAATCTCATTGTGCATTTCCCTTTTTCATCAGATCAGCAGGTTAACACATTTGTTTGCTTTTGGTCATTGCAAAAGTAACTGGGTCACGCCATCTCTTCTCTTTCTGTTTCTCATTGAGATTCTTCATCTTGACTGGAAGTTAAACTTCAGCAGCCCTGTACTGCAAACACCCACCTCCCATATTGGTTGGGTTCAATTCATTCTCAGCATCACTGGCAGCATGACTCTTGTCAAATGAATCTTGGACCTTTCATAGTTATATCTTAACACCCTACCATTCTTTCTCAATCTTAATTTGTTCGCTGACTTTGACAGTCCATCTTGATTGCTTCTGTCTCAGTTGGGTTGTACTGTACCCCAACTCACTGCCTGATCTAGTTTCATTGTGACCTGTTCCTAGGAACATATGTTAAATTTAATCATTGTTTTTCTATAATCCCCTTCCCAATTATTTTCATATGGTTAGTATAAACTAAGACCAGGGGAGATGAATGGTATTTATTGAATTGAGATGGATAGTTAGGGATAGGTCTCCATGTTCCAAAGCTGAACGGATCTATTTTCTATTGTATTTCAGTTTCATATATGAAGAATCTCTTTGATAAAACATATATACATTTCCCAGAACAATTAAATAACATGAGTACCACAGACACAATTACATTTACTCTGGAGGCAATATTTTCTCTTGTCACAAAGCAACACAGGGATCATGGTCACATACATGTTTTGGGCTTTTGAAAGGAATATTTACATTTTCTTTATGGCTGTCAGGCATTTACAAATAATTTAATGTGTATGATATACATTTATTTTGTCTTATGTATGTATTATGTACCTTATATTCAGAGACAATGGGAATTCATTTTAATATACTATGTTGCAAGTACAACTTCAGATTAGAGAGGGAAGATAAAGATGCTTGAATTTTTATGAAAAAAGGAATCTGAGTAGCTGTTATTATTTGTGGGACTGTGAAAGAATAGCTTGGTTTCTGGTGGATCACTGGCTAGAGATGGCCAGAGACCCTGAAAGTGATGGCATACATTTCTCCACACTCCCAGACTTCAGGCTCCTGACACATGGCCAAAGACCTCCATTGATCTGCCCCTTTCAGTCACATAGGGCAATGCCCCTACCAGCCCCTCTACAGGTAGAGGGCGTGACTACAGGCCTCAGCCTCAAGAGCTCTCCATATTAGTCACACAATTGTTGTTTATTTGTTTGTTTTCCTGTTTTAAAACGGTGTCTAATGTATCTCGCACTTACCTTGAATTCACTCTGTAGCTAAGATGGTCTTAGACGTCTTTCTGATTTTCCTATCTCTACCTCCTGATTGCTGGGTTATGAGTGTGTACCATCACACATGGTGGTCTACATGGTTCTGGGGAAACTGGAATTGGATATGATTTGAGCATGTATGACAGATAAACAGAGTTAACAGCAAGTTATTTTAAGGTCAGACACTTTAGGAAGGAATCAGGGACCTGAACAGTGCCGAGCATAGTGAGAAAGCCTGGATGAAGTGGGGATGAAGAGACTCAGTGTTTTCATTTGTTTATGAAGGTCCCAGGACTCAGCTCTTCCTTGAATGTGAACATAGGAGCCACACCAGAATATGAGATTTTATCTCATCATTACATCTGTCACCTCATCGATTTTCTCTTGAGAAATTACGTGGAAAGGGATCCAAAGGAATGTGAAAATTGCTGTTCTATAATGTTAAGGCCAAAACTTCTAAACAGCTTTTAAGAAAAAAATCACCTCTGTAAGAGATCTTCTTAGCATATTTTAAATTGTTCCTGTTTATTAAGTTTCAAGTCTTCCTTCAATTGTGGTCACTATTACCTACAGTGGTCTTGAAATTATTGTCATTTGACCTTCAAATTGAAAAAACAAAACAAAACAACAACAACCAAAAACAACAAACAAACAAACATCTCCAAAACTGATTGTCCCTGATGATGGTTCAGAGACTTCTAAATGACTAACTTTATACACCTGATAATATTGAAAGTCTAGCCTTACAGAGCTGATCTAATTAGCTAACCATAGTGAATCTATAAAGTGCATGCCCTCTCCTTGGTGCTGAAACATCAGTGAACAGAATAGGGTACAATATTTTCCCAGGTAGAAATGACATTTTTGTAGTAGGAAGCAGACTATATATAAATAAGCTATTTAGTACAATGGGACATGTAGAATGCCAATGTATCCATAAAGTTCATGAGGTGATTTTTAATTTTGAATAGAATGGTCAATGAAATCTTTATGGAGGAGGGGTCTTTATTGAAGGTGTGGACTGTGTGGGTATTTACAAGGAACAAACACAACAGAGGAGATAAAAGAAAAAAAAGTCTAACCCACTCCTTAGAAGGCATGATAGAGATCCATGTGTCTGGAGGGTGACCTTTATCCTCTGGAGTTCAAAGACTAATGAGAGACAGAGGTAGACAGAAAGAAGGGAAGAGGAGAGGAGAGGAGGGGAGGGG
>NW_021620449.1:205296-296013 GCF_004785775.1 Grammomys surdaster | reverse complement strand
AGAAGAGAAGAGAAGAGAAGAGAAGAGAAGAGAAGAGAAGAGAAGAGGAAGAGAAGAAGAGGGAGGCAAGAAGAAAGCCCAAGCTATTTGGACCTCTTAACAGGAACTGCCCCTTTCCTCTGAGTGAGACAGGAAGCCTTAGAAGGTTTTAAGTAGAGAGGTGGTTTGATTTGAGTAACATTTTAGCAGGATATCATCACAGAAAAGGGAAAAACAGCAGGCAGAAGGAAGCTTGCTATATAGCAAGCATCCTGGAGAGAACTCTAGTAGGACTTAGAAAATAAATAACTCACAACTCTCAGGATGTTCATCAGATTCACTACATTCATAACGTCTCTTGTCCTGGTTGGTCTTGTTTTGTTAACTTGACATAAGCTAGAGTTATCTGAGAGGAAGCAGCTGAAGAATAATTCCATAAAATTAGCATATAGGCAAGTGTAGCTGCAAGGAGGGCTGGAGATGAAAAAAGAGATGGAAGGGTGAAAGAAGCATGGGGCCAAGACAAAATTCTCAGATCAAGGTTCAAAGTTTAGTTTTCAGCACTTTGTATATATAGGGGAAGCCTATGGAACCTGTCCTTTGTTTCAGCTGGATTATGTCACAAGGCCAGCTCAGCAGGCACTCTATTCTAAGTTCCTGTAGGAAGTTGTATGTGCAGCCAGGGCTGATGACTCCACTTACGTTTGATTACAATAGGTTTATTGAGGTAAACAAGGTCTTTCTTGTCTGCTCAAGGCTAGGGAAGGACACAGACACTTTTTAAATTAACAATTGATGTGAGTGGGCCCCCCATAAGAGTTGTGCCACCCTTGGACTGGTGACCCTGGAGATAAGAAAACAGACTTAACAAGTCTCAAGAAACAAGCCAGTAAGCAGCATCCCTCTGTGGCCTCTATATCAGTTCTTGCCTCCAGGTTCCTGTCCTGGCTTTCCAGAGAGATGAACTGTGATGTTGAAGTGTAAGCCAAAATAAACCCTTTGCTCAAAATTGCTTTTGTCCATGGTGTTTTATCACAGATATAGGAACTTAACTAAGTACCCCCTCTCTCCTCAAAGTTATATAAGCAGCAAAGGGTGCTGAGGAGAGAGAGTATCCAATCAGTCAGGGCTTCATTGAGTCATGAGAGCCTGAAGGTTCCAACTTTGTGTCATTGCTCATGCAGCGGTGGGCTTTTAGTGACTTAATCTTTTCGAGTGTGTCATTCTGAGGTCTTGGTTTCCATTGGATCTAGCTATCTCATCAAGCCATTATAAAATATATTCAGTGAAAGAAATTGCAAAGTTATGTGACTGGTGTTTAATATTGATTGACAACTAGATATGATGGAGAATTAACATGGTAACAAACTTCTGTCTGGGATGTAACTTCTGGATGGAGGTGATTGAGGGGGGAAGATCCTAACCATGGGTATAGTACTATTTCACAGGTTGAGATCCTTCCCTGAATAAAATGAAGGTAGCAAGCACAGCACTCACATTCATCTCCATCTCCTTCCTGACAGTGGCTGCAATGTCATCAGCTGCTCATGTTCCTGCTGCCATGACGTCCTCACTACAAAGGGCTGCATCCCTTTGATCTGTGAGCCAAAAGAAATCCTTCCTTCTTTAAATGACATTTGTCCAGTACTTTGTCACAGTAATAGGAAAGTAAGTGATTAAATGATGAAGGAGCTTCTGTAGGGATTGCTGAGGAGCTGAGCCAATGATTTAGTCCACGACCACTGAGAAAAGAAACAAAAGACACATAAAGAGGAAATTGGTGCTTATGTACAAGGAATGAGTGAGTAAACCTAGCCTTGTTTTTCTCTTAACAAAGAAAGTAAAGCTGAAAGACTCCTTCCTTATTTGTGATGTTTCTCAGAGGAGACAACAACAACTTCAGATACAGAGTAGATTTTTTTTTAACTGATAAAATGTGTTATTATGTGGAATACATTCAAATAAACTAAATCACCAAGCTTGGGCAGCTAGACGCACAGTGAATGTTGATGACCTCTTTCTAGGTCTATCAGATTGCAAGCAGGTACCACTCTCTCAAAATCCTGCAACAAAATGCAGAAACTCGCCAAGGAGATTAGCTCACTTTTATCACATACAGATTCGTCCTTAATTAGAAAAAAAGCATTCCCAGCTGCACTGAGAGTGTTTGCTTTGAACCAAGGGAGGAGGACATTTTAGAGATTGCAGGCTAAGTCAAGGCAAACCATAATTTACATTTCAGAATCAGGATGCCCCAGGGAAGCCTTCTTCCCCTGCTGCTGGAATTTTGATTGGCACTTCAATAGAACTCTACCAGAATACCCAATCTCATGATTCCCAATGACTGTAATTTCAGGTGTCTCATCTAAGAAAATAATGTCTATAAGAACAGATATTTAGACAATTGAGACAACGCTAATAGGACCACAAGAGTCAGAAAACCAATCCAAAGAGGAATACAAGGACATGGGCACCAAGGGCCTGTGGATGCTTCATTCCAGATAAAGGCTATGTTCCAATCAAAGGCAAACGATAGGGCTGAAGACATAAAGATTAGGCATTGTTCACAGAACTTAAACCAATTGATTTATAAACTGAATTGTTTCAATAGACTGTTCAATTAAAAATTCCCCATAGGGATGGAGACATAGCTTAATCAATACAGCATTTGCCTAGCATGAATGCAAAACCCTGGGTTTGCTCCCCAGCATTGCCTAACTCTGAGGTGGTGCAGGTCTGTAATCTTGGCTGACAAGGGGTTGAGGTAGGAGAATTAGAGGTTCAAGTCATCCTTGGCTATGTAGTGAGTTGAAAATCAGTCTGGGATACTTGAAATCCTATCTTAAAAATAAAGTACCCTTAATTATTTAGCCAGGTATTGTACACACTTGTGGTTTTAGAACTTACAGTGTTGAGGCAGAGGAATGATAATACATTCCAGGCTATTCTGGGATACATATGAAGATTCTGTCTTTAAAAAGTGCCCCTTTAGTTCCTTTAAGTTCATCTGTCACCTACCACTGTGAGAGTTGGCACATGTTGCTTTGTGTGCAATTTCTAAAATTTTAAGGATACTTGCTTCAAAAATAGAAAAGTGAGCCGATAACTCTTACTTTGCAAGAGCTCAGAAATGCATTCTAACTCATCCTGTGAAAATGATTTACGTTAAAACTAATGCCATTTGCCTATTACTTTTCCTCTACTTAGTTCTGAATACATTTAGTATTCTTGAAGACAGTATTTTAAACATCCAGGGGTGAGCTATCTGGGAGCTTTCACATCTATTTATTGACTGTAAATTTTACAAGAGTGGCCTTTGTGGTTTCTTACCTTCTATAACTTATGGGATTTCCACAGCATCTTGGTATTACAGCATATCACATCTTGCACATTTAATTTTATAAAGATGGTGGTTGGATTTCACATACCATGCTATTGGCCTTAGAAACTATCTTCCATTTTCCCCTTCTAGTCTTCCAATTTCTATTATTTTTCCTATACTATATTTAATATAACATATGATCTGCCTTGTTGATATTTTCACTATCTTTGCAACATACTGTTTTTCTTATCTACCAGTTTTTCAGAGAGTGATGTGGAGCTTAACATCAAACCTATCTTTCTGCTGTGTAGAAAGTGTTTCTAGGAAACTCCTGTCTTAGAGTTTCCATCGCTGTGAAGAGACACCATGACCAAGGCAACTCTTAAAAAAGAAAACATTTAATTGGGGCTGTTGTACAGGATCTGAGGTTCAGTCTATTATCGTCATAGCAGGAAGCATAGCAGCATCCAGGAAGACATGGTGCTGGAGAAGGAGTTGATCCAGCTGCAGCCAGGAGTAGACAGTCTGTCTCCCAGGCAGCTAGGAGGAGAATCTCAAAGATCACCTCCCCAGTGACACATTTCCTCGGATTCAGCCTCACCTACTCTAATGAAGCCACAACTCCTAATAGTGCCACTCTCTGGACCAAGCATATTCAAACCACCACATTTGAATATATAAAAATATTCCTTATCATGGGACCATTTTTTATATCAGTCTTTTTGTGTGTATTGATATCTATTTAGTATTTTCTTGTATGAGTGTATGTGTGCTTGCACACATACACATCTGTACACATCCTATGCTGAAAAAGCATGTATGACCTATTTAATATGAAAAGTTGAGGATTTTTATATGTATATTATATTCACTGATATGATTTAAGGCTCCACACTCAATTAACATTTAAGAATTGACAACCTTTCAAAACTTGCCTTAGCATCAACATGTATCCACTGTTGCCTAAAATGCTGTGAACGTCTTCCCCGTTTTGTAGCTGTATGTTTTGCATCCAACATTTGTGTCCTTTCAAACATATATGCTTAGAGCCTAATCCCCAAGGTAACAGCATTAGGAGTTTGGGGAGTGACAATGTGAGGAAAGTAGAACTCTCAGCTAAGAATTTGTGTCCTTATACAGATCTTCAGAGTGATGTTTTGTCCCTCTGTAATAGGAATTCTCTGTGAAAGACCACCTTTGGAATGGGCAACAGACTTCATTAGACACCATGTCTTTGTCCTGTTCTTCATTCCCCAGCCTCAGGAATTGCAGCATTTTCTCAAAGCAACTCAAATTACTAAGACATATAAAGAGATGACGTTTTCAACTTTCTGTATCCCAAACATGCCACAGTGGATGAAATGTAGACTTAACTCTGCAAAAGGAATGGTCTTTTGGAAGCTAGAAATTGAAATTAGAACATTTTTGTAAAAAGTGTACCTGTCCAGTTCTCACTGAATTCATACTGGCTAGGAAAAGTGGAGCTACTATAAATGAATTTTTGTAAACTGTTTTAAACATTTGTAAATATGATTCTCAGTTTTGACTTCATTAAATGCTGAAAACATTAACCTACATAAAGAAGATGTCTCTCCCCTGTCTCTGCCTCTCTCCATTCTGTCTCTTTTTCTATCTCTCTGTCTCTCTGTCTTTGTCTTTGTTTCTGTTTGTCTGCTGTCTGTCTCCATCTCTGTATTGTGAATCATTTAGGGTCTTGCATGTGTTGAGCAACCACTCTTCCACTGAGCAGAACCTCCTGTCGTCAATTATTTTTAGAAATAAAAGGGTTCTAAAGACAAAATGTTTGAGAATCTCTATTTTAGTAAAGACATATTATGGATATGTCTTTTTGTCAAACATGTTATGGATATTTTCTTGCAATTTGTGACCTGGGTTCTTATCTTCTCTGTGCTACTAATGGACCCATTAAAAAACACTGTAGAGTCTAATTAATGTTTATTCTTTGGAGAGGGGTAGTTTTCTCAGTGTACTCACATTGAGAAATTCTTCCTCTCATATGCAGAAACTTTGGTACTAATTTATAATAAATTCTCATAGCTTGAGTTTTCATTTACAATCTCATGATTTATATTAGATTCAGTGCTGTATAAGAAACAGAGGTTTGAGGTCCCTGTCAACTGGTGGGTCATTCAGACATCACAGTATCCCATAATTCCTTTCTCTCTCTCTCTGCTGTGTAGGTGTGTTTCTAGGAACCTTGATACACAAAAATTTTCACTATGAACTCCATTATGAATGTTCATTCATTCATATTATTTCTGAAATAATATTTCACAATGATTCACTCATGAACCATCAATGATAAACAGATCATTTCCTCAATGAAACTATTGCCTTAATAGGTTTTTGTTATTGTTGCTTGTATTTTTTGGGGGGAGAGGTTGTGTTGGTTATGACAACGGATTCTTTTGTTAAACAAAAGTAGAATCTTGATGTATGAGTATAAATCTTACTTTCTTCTTTTTTAGATATTCTTTTTGTTATTTAAAAGCCATTGATTTTACATATGTTTACAATCATCTTGCCACTGTGACCACCAAAATTGAAAGTATATTTGAGACTGTTGTCAGTCTACATATCAACTTGATTTTCTACTCATGGCATTGGCCATGACAAAGAACATTAATTTGACCCTTCATTTATTTTCACTGTTTTGTGGCATTTGCTGTAGAATTTTCAGTATTTGCCTTATATCTTTTATAGTATTTTACATATCATTTGCATATGGAATTTGGATGTCATTTTTCTTTTCTCCAAATATTACTTAACTAAAATTCAAATTTTTTCTGGATATAAAATATGGGAGATGCATAGGTCAGAGGAGTTGTTGTTGGGAAAAGAATATGATCAAATATAATGTGAAAATGCTTACATAAAATATAATTAAAAAATGAATCCTAAAAGAATTTTGCCTTCAAATTTAACTTATTGGGTCCCAAATGGCTTAGCAATTTTTTTTAGATTTTTATTTTAAAAGTAAACAATACATGCATGACAGCAATGTTACTTCTTCTTTCTCAGGTCCTATTATCTGGTTTATTTTCCTTGCCTTATTCAGCTTGCTAGGATCACTACTACTCTGCTGAAAGAAGAAATTCTGCTTTGGTTCCAGATTACAAGGGCATGCCCCATCAGCTGTAGATTACCCACCTGACCTTTATCAAATTAAGGATGCCTTTCTCCCAGTCTTAGTTTGCAAAGAAATGTTTACCATAAATGCTTGATTTATTCTGTGTTATAAAGATCATATAAGTCATTTTTCCTATTTTTTTGTTAATATAGTGAAATACATTGATGTGGTTTTAAAGATTAAAATTCTTACTGTAATTGATCACAGTATAATACCCATTTAAAATGTTTTCAGATACAAGTTTGTAATATTTGGTTAAATGTTGGTTTATTATTTTATTATCATAATATTTGTCAGGTTTGGAATTAGGATAAAATTTCTGGGTTATTTTCCTAGGGAGAAACCAATTATTGTCTACTCACCCCAGGTGGGACACTGACAACAGATCAAAACAAAATTCTATTTAAGACCAACCTGGAGAATTAATGAGCTTATATATGTTATCTAAGGAATATGACTGGCTATTTATGGGAGCATGAACTACTTCAAGGCAGCTGGACCACAGATAACACAGCATGGATGACATCTAATGCATCAAACTGCATCTCTGGAGCTGCCTGCAGAACTGTGCAGGCTGCCTAATGGTTACATGGTATTTTATCTTTCCAACAGGCATGGTGGTTTTTTAGCCCCAAGAAATGAAAGGTCTTACATATATTCTAAGTTTCAGGGACTTCCTCAGACTTGTATGTTACTTATAGCTAGTATCTTAGTATCTTATGGGATCTAGAACAGAATATTTCAAGTGAATCTTCTTGAGTCTTAAGAAACTTCCCTCCAGTATAAAAACATTTTTTTTTTAGTTTAGAGGATATTGATAAACAGTAAAAACAACTTTTCTTTGCCATGAATGACTTTGAAATCTATACTGGGATATTTCTAAAAATTGGCAATGCTTTTATTTTGATAATTCAACTTTTTTTGTTTCAGAGTACTTTTATTTCCTTTGTCACACAAGCATGGCTATTTTTAAGTAACATTGCCATTTTCAAAAATATGGAATTGGTGAATTTTACTTCATATTGCATTATCAATGTTTTCTCTGCCATACTCTACATCTTGCTTGATATTTTCCTATCTGTATTAGTCATGTGCTCCTCATCATATTGATATTTTTCTCTCTGCATGAGAGTATAGTTTGTTCTAATACAAGCAATTTTTCAAGAAGTGCAGATCACACTTCTGACATGTACACAACAGGATAAGTGGCTCACTTCTAGGCACACATGCCTTCTTCCTTTGTTATTGATCCAGAACAATGCTGAGCCTAACTGACCCCCATGTTCAGTCACTATCCTGATTAACTAGAAAGTGCGAAGCATGGATTTATGAATTAGCCCTAGACTGCTTATTGCCTGTAACCCTGTCCCCTATCCTGGCTTCTGAGCACCCACAGCACTTCTGTTTCTTTTGACCAATTTCTTACAAACTTCTCTTCTCAGACTGTTGGAAGCTGTTTCTTTAGTCAACTGTGTCTCTTCAAGGTAGCACCACTTTGTGAACCATGGGTATTGAGATTCCAACTTCATCATTTTCTGAGGGATGAAGGATGAAAACCAGGGTCAGTATGAAGCCTTTCCTGTTACCCATAAATCATTGTAGTGAAGTAAGACAGAAGAAGTTTTCTAACTAGAGGGCATGCGCCACTCACATAGCCCAGGATAAATATACTAACTGAGTACATAGATGGCAGCTATTTTTCTTGGTTTCTCCCCATTCCATATGTACTAATGAATTACACTAACATTGTTAACTGGTGATTTCTTCAAGCAAACAGCAGCAAGAACAAACATGGAAAATAAGCCCCATGACATCATAAAGGGCTGGCTAGGAAATAACACCCTGGAAATCATTCGTGGAGAGCAATACTATCTTGCTTCTCTCTGTCATGAGTCAGAGGAGGATATACTGGTGGTTTTGAGAGGAAGGAAGAAGGAAAGGTAAGAACAGATGCTTCATGCTGCCTTGTCTTTCCCTCTGGTCAGCTGTTTGATACGACTTAATGTCTACATAGCCTCAAACTGTAGTCAAACTGTGTTCACGTAAACTTGCTACCTTTCCTGGATCAGCTGACACGCAAACAACTCAGATTAAAGTCTTGCTGGGAAACTACTGCGGTTTTTTTCAGGATTTATCCTTCGACTTTGTCTTCATTGTCAAATATACATTATTTGACTTTTTGAAAGCCAGAGTACGTAGACCATATGCTATTCAGCAGCAGCAGATTGCCCAGAGCTGACTCTGAGTAGAGCTACAGAGAGCTAGAAAAAAATGTTTTCTCTTTTCTCTTTGTCTGTCTCTCTGTCTCTGTCTCTGTCACACACGCCCATGCACCCACATATACATGCACACACACACACACATACATACACACACACACATACATACACACACACACATACATACACACACATATGCACACACCACTCATATATACAAACATACACACATATGCATACATACACACATGCATACACACACCCACACACACACATACACACACATACACGAACACATAATACACACACCCCAAATGCACATACACACATACCACTCATACCCACACTGGAGGAGAACTTAATGTGTCAGTGTTTCAAAGTCCTAAGCAACTCCCAAACAACCCAGAAACATCATTTCTGTCTATGAGAATGAAAGCTTGAGGTCTTTAGGACTCAGGAGGTGGTTAAAAGGGCATTTAAAATTGTAGGCTTGGAGATTTCCTCTAAAGTGCTTCGCCCACAGCTGTCCTCTTAATGCACCTTGCAGGAGCTCAGCTGTGTCTTGAAATGGCTTTTAAAATGCTATGTTCCTCTCAAAAAATTTTTACCCCTTTTGCTCTAAGTGACTGTTTCTGAAAGTAAAACAAAGCAGTTCTTTGAGGTAGAGAGAGAGAAATCAATCATTTAAGACAAAAAAAAAATGAGAGACAGAGAAAGAGACAGAGAGACAGAGAGACAGAGAAAGAGGTAGAGTGACAGAGAGACAAAGACAGAGGACTCCAATTTTGAAAGATTGATACCAACTCTAGGCTTGTGTGTTAGGGACCAGTGATGTAGAGGAAGTTCTATGGCTGTGTGATAGCTCCTGTCACTGGAAACTCACAGCAAACAGGAAGATAGTACTACTCCAAGACACTCATTTTGGGTTGCTCTGATTGTACTTCAACTGATTTCTTCAGAAAACAGTCAGCTTGACTTGGTTGTTTAGAGACGTTCCTTTCCATGTCTGACCTCCAAGTGTACCAAATAAGACACACCTAGTTGAGTCCTGTCAATCAGCTTTCATGAGCATCCTTCCTAGGTTCTCGTTCTGAGTCACGCAGTAAGTTTAGAAAACCCTACTGCAGCTAGATATGTTGATTCATTCTTTTGATTCCAGTAATTGGGATCTGAGGTAGGAGGATCACCAGGAATTTAAGGGTGGAGTAAGACTCTATTTTATAAAGCCCCCAAAATATAAAAAACAATGCTATCATGTTAAGTATCTCCAGGAAGAATGGCTCAATAGTCATAACCATGACATGTAGCTGTTTCTTGCATGTATTTCCTTCTTGTTTTTTAACGAATCCCCATCTAGAACTTCAACATATGGCAGAACAGTAGCAGGAGCTACGAGTGAGTGTAATTCTTGCTGTATGGGAAGATTTGCTTTCATTGTCAATTGTCACCTGGGAAGTGAGTCTTGGTACAAGGATTGACCTGTGGAATCCCCATAGGATTGTCTTGGGAATATCCAGTCCACTTTGAGAAGTACCATTCTCTAGATATGGAGTTCTGAGCTGTATAAGAGTGGGGAAATTGGATTGAGTGTGACCAAGAAAAAAGTGCATTATGCATTAATTTCTATATGTTCTGGAATATGAATGCGATATGACTGTTTGAAGTTCCTGTCTTGACTTCCCCACAATGAAGAATTGAGAGCTGAAATAACTATCCTTCCAGAAAGTTGCCTTGTATCAGGATACTTTATCACAGCAAGGGAAATAAAGCTAGACCACACCTACTAGCTTAGAACTGCCTATAACTTCAGCATCAGTAGATCTGACATCTCTGACCTTCAAGGGCACTGAACTCATACACACACACACACACACATACACACACACAGACACATACACACACACACACACACACACACACACACACATGCACAAACATATAATTAAACACAATAAGAATAAATCTCTAAAGTTATCATTTGATATAAATTTAAATAAATATTAGGACATACCCTCTGATGTGTTGTATAAAACTGTCATCTCTAGGATGTCAAATCTGGGCCATGCCATTGTTAACAGCTACATCTGGAAACCAAGCCCATTGTCACCTACCTGTAGTCCTAGCAGCCTGCTTCTAGCACTCAGCTTCTCCTACATGTGAGCCATTCATGCTGTTTGTAATGTCTGTGCTATGTTTCCGGTTGGACCTGACAGTCAGGGCTTGCACACTCCTGCTATGTCTGAGTGCACTTGGTTCTATTAATATATAAACAAAGCCACATTATTTTATGCTGATAAAGATTATGAGAGATTATAAATTTGCTCTCTATTCACTTGGTGTCTCCTTCCCTCCTTGTACATTCCCTTGGCTTTCCATTTCATCTACACTTAAAAGGCACCCTAGGGAGATGCTACTGATGATAAGGAGGGAGGGAAGGAGGAGGGTTCTCGTGGCATGATCTGTAGGTCAAATATAAAACAAAAGAAGCATATGAGGGGAAACCATTCATCTCTTTTCTGCCTCAGATGTAACATAAGGAGCACAGAAAGGGATATTTTAATTTTAAAATCATGAAAAAAGAAAGAAATGTGGTTTGGTATCTTTTTCTCTCCTGAGATAGCATCTCATGGAATCTCTATAGGACCTGCAACATGTGGCACATGAGAATTCTTAAACCAGGAAAAGAGGGTTACCTGGACAGTTTTGCCCCTTTGGGATACTATTTAGCAAGAGTTAAACAATTTTCTTCCCTGATCTATCTATCTATCTATCTATCTATCTATCTATCTATCTATCTATCCATCCATCCATATGCCCATCCATCTATCTATCTATCTATCTATCTATCTATCTATCTATCTATCATATGCCCATCCATCCATCCATCCATCCATCTATCTATCTATCCATCCATCTGCCCATCCATCTATCTATCTATCTATCTATCTATCTATCTATCTATCTATCTATCTATCTACCAACCATCAATTTATGTGTGAAGGTCAAAGGATAACTCATAGGACTTGGTTATCTCCTTTTACCATGTAGGTTCCTGTAATCAAAATCAGGTATCAGACTCAGCAAGTACCCTTACCTGTTGAGCCATCTCCCTACCTAACTCCTTCCCTGTTATGAAGTCAAGGCTCTCCGATTCAGGTGCTGATTGGAAGACTCTCTTGGATATAGGTATTTACCAGATGCACAGGATTTTCTGTTTTACCTTGTTGTTTTCTTTATTTCTTCATAGAATCAAGGTTCCACAGCTTGCAAGGCATTTAACCAGTTGCCAATACAAGGCTCTAATAACTATGACCTGTGTAATTTTGGACAGATGAGCTCATACCTGAGATTTTATAGCTTTGTATGGAACATAGAGATGATTTAACTACTTGATAGAACCAAGTTCTTCAAAATCTTTCTCAGATGCACATGAAACTATAGAATACCTTACTAGAATTTTCATAGTTCAAGATGACCATACTCATGTATCAAACATGACCTTCTTTGTGAAGAGCCCTATGGTTGCCAGGCCACACGCTTAGAAAGCTTCTCATGTGCTGTGGGCTTCCCCATTGCTATCCATCCTTAAGATTCTACAGGGTATGTTGGCCCAAGGATACCCACATGAGTACACATACAAGATGATGCTAGAGTATTGAAGTCTTGGTAAACCACACACAACACATGGTTGTTAGCATATTAAGCAAGGGTTTGAAATTCTTTGCTACATGTATATTTATGCTGTTCTAATCTCTTGAGCTTGCATTTTACAACTTGTGCCTTTAACATTTATGAAAATATCTAAATGGGGTTATACATATGGATTTGGTACCCCATTATAAAACCAAGTCAGTATTTCTACAGCTGTATCTTTGAAATCTGCTGCCTGAGGGCCACAGCTTTCTTCTGTCTTTGTTTTAAACTTTATTTTGTTTTATGTGTATACATACTTTGCCTGCATGTGAGTTTGTGCATCATGTGTGTGTCTGGTGGCTATGGGGACCAAAAGAGGGTGTCAGGTCCCAGAGAACTGGAGTACAGACAGTCATGAGCCATTGGGTGCTATGAACAAAAAACATGTCCTGTAAGACAGAGAATACTTTCTAACAACTGAACAACTTCTCCATCCCCAAGCTTCCTGCATACAAAATTGACCCTCAGGACTCCCCTCAGACTTGGTGAATCTGTAGCCCCAAGCTTATTTTGTTTTCTTTACGATTTTTCCCCTGAATGAATACTCCAGGAATTCTTGCGTTGTGGAAGATTTAAAAAGATGACCACATACACATAATCCATTGGAATTTTTCCACTTTCACTGGAAATATATTATTTAAAAACCCAGACATTATCCACTGTGAGTGAATTTTATATCGATAAGCAATTTCTGTGTCCTTCAACCTAGTAACAACTATAGGTATGACAATAGCTTATAGCAATGCATGGTGTGAGTCAAGAGGCATTCTTTGTATGTCAAGTACTAAGGTGTTCCTCCAATCCCAGAATAGAAGGTAGAAATTATGGCTTCATCTAATACAAAAGCAAACGAATGTCCAGGAATAACAAGGGACTTGCAGTTTGCAGCTGCTCTGGAGCCCTATGGACCTCAGGCCCATGAAATATGCACAATCAGAAAATTCCCCTTTATTTGTCTATTACTTATGTCTTTTTAAAGATTTATTTGTTTAATTATATATATATATATATATATATATATATATATATATACACACATACACACACACACACACACATATACACACACACACACACACACACACACACACACACATCTCCAGGGTTGAGGTGGGGTATGAGCATGTGATTGAAGATACTCACAGTGGCCAGAAAAGGCATCAGATTCCCTGGAACTAGAGTTGTAGGTAATTTTGAACCACCTGCTCCTGGTGCTGGGAATTGATGTTGAGTCCTCACCAAGGGTAGTGTACACTCAGAACCAGTGAACCGTCTCTCCAGCTCTCATGATGCTTCTTAATGACCCAGCTGTGTTTATTTGGGGTTTTTAGGATAACCATGTGGACCAGCAAAGGGATGAAGAAGACCTCTCACTTAGCAAGAGGTACTCAAAGGAGAAGACTATAAAGCAACACTGGTTTCTCCTCTCTGAAGTGAAACCTAGGCTGTCTACTAAGTCATTTGTTACTAGGGTTTTCTTTGCATAAGTTAATAAATCTGGCTAAAAATATCTCAGACTCGACAATGCTAAAGACAAAGAGACTCATCAAGCAATTTTGAACAGGAGGCTGAGATGTTAAGCTGCAGGAAG
Source organism: Grammomys surdaster (assembly GCF_004785775.1). Taxonomy (NCBI): domain Eukaryota; kingdom Metazoa; phylum Chordata; class Mammalia; order Rodentia; family Muridae; genus Grammomys; species Grammomys surdaster. Next base: position 282,058 of record NW_021620449.1, on the reverse strand, counting down.
CATCTATGAACCAAGACACAAAGAGAGTTTATTTGTAGTGTGTCATTTTCTCTTTTGCTGAATGAGCAGCACAAACAGCAATGAAAGAGCTCATTCTTTAAATCTTTTCTTTCTCTGTGTGTGAAGCATGGGAAGAAGAAAGGCTTCATGCAGCTCGGTCTCCTGTTCATTGAGTTCAATCCTTACACACCATTGTGTTTCAAGAGAGGAGATGGAAATATTGGAACTATACACAAATGAGAGGAGCCGGAGCCACAGTTCCGTGTGGACACGTACTTTCAACTAATAAGAGCTGTTCAGCCTGTTTGATCTCATGGCTCGGAATTATTAGGTCTCACCAAATTTGTTAGACTTCAGCAAAGAGTTAGAAACACAAGGAAGATAGAAAAATAGAAACATACTGTGTAAAGTAAATATAGGATCTTACTATTTAATACAAAACTTACCACATTGCTGACCTAAGTTAAATTTATTTTAAATTTATAGTGTGTGTGTGTGTGTGTGTGTGTGTGTGTGTGTGTGTAAGCATACCATGGTAGAGGTCAGAGGACAACTTTGAGGAGTTGAGGAGTTGGTTCTATCATGTGGTTCCAGGGATTGAACTCATGTGTAGGCATAAATATTTGCAACTTACTTTTAATAAGAGTTCAACTTCTCCTCTAGCCCACCATCCAGGAGAGGTAGTGGAAGAAAAAATAGTTATTAGGATATGGGGGAAGTGGACCTGTTTAGCAATAGTTCTTTGGGAGCTAGCTCAGTCTTCTTTGGCAGCAGTTCAGACCTATAGCAAACACCAAATATGACTTAGCAGCTGCAGACCAATCCTCTAGGCAGGAATAAACCAGATATGAACCAACAGCTATAGTCCAGTCCTTTTAGCAAGCAGATACCAGGCAGTTGTAGTTCATATTACACAAGAAGAAAACACAAGGTTCACCAACTGGCCTAAGGCGATGCCACTGAAGCAGCAAGGTGCTGCAGGAACTTCACAAGCAATTCTTGGATGAGATTCTCCCAATGGCAGCATTACTGCAAGTTGAGATCATCAATACTATGTAAGGTGAACCAATACAGACACGGTGTTAGCAAAGAATAGTTAGGTGGAACAAGCTAAACCAATGTTCAGGGTTCATCTCCCACTGTCAGTGGAGTCATATTTGTACTCCTTCATCAAATGTTCTTTCATGTGTCTACTATATCCAAATATCCTTTCACCTGTGTCTACTTCAGGAAAACGGTCTTTCACATGTTTGTTTTAGCAAAACATCCTTTCATCCGTGTGCCCCAGCAAAACATTATTTGACATAACTAATTTTCCAAAGAACTAGAAGTTTTCACTTCACTCATGTCTTCAGGCTTGGTAGCCGGTGCCTTTACGCACTGAGGTGTCTTGCCAGCCCCTTGAGATTTCTTTCCTTTGATAAAAATATCTATGAGTGGGAATATATTTGTTACATCTTCAGTTTACCCTTTCTTCCTTTGAACCCTGTGTTAATTGCTGAAAGGCAAAGGAGCAGGCAAACTTTTTTTCCACTGGCTGACTTGCATACCATAGAAATTCCTACATAGATGCTTCGTAGCAACTAGAGTGAAGCCACTAAAACAGGAAATGAGATGAGATGCGTTTGTTCACTCTAGCAAACTATTTTCAGTGGGCTTCTGCACTCAACTAACCAGAATCCGTTTTTAGGTAAGTTTTGGAACTTAGGGCCAGAGAAGTTTTAGCTAATATGAACACACTGGAATGGATGTAGATTGTTTATCAACTCCGTAATATTTTGTGTGTCCCTGTTTTTGGCAATAGCTCGTGCTTCCAAGGTCTATTTTGTAGCAGGACATTTCTTTACTTTGCACGTATTACTGTTTCATCCTCCCAACAATCTTGCAAAATCATCCATCCATAAGGATGGGCTTACCTCTGGCCTATAGAAAGATAGATCTTGTCATCTTGAAGAATTCCTTTCCTATGCCCTATTAACTCAGAAATTTTCCCTTGGGTGGCTTTTTAATTTGAGAATAGTTTGTCTACTGAGTGTATTATAATTTTTTCTTTTTCTTTTCTCTCTCTGACCAGTTGTGTTAGTTACTTACTAATTAGCTACTTACTTTAATTGTGTGTGTGTATGTGTGTGTGTGTCTATGTCGGTGTCGGTGTCTGTGTTGTATAAGTATGTTTTGTGTAAGTAAATGCAGGTAGTCATAGAGAATAAAACATGACTTGGGATTCCTCTTGGAGCTGTAAATACAGGCAGCTATGAGCCTTTGAATGTGAGTGCTGGGAACTGAACTTTGTTCTTTTTTATTTCCTATAAGTCAATCTTTTGAAAAACATTTTTGATGTTGTGAAACTCTGAGTTTCTTCTGTGTTGCTCCTTAAGACTTTACTGATGTCAATCCATTGGCTGATCTCTTCAGTTTCTGTTGGAAAGTCATGTATTCCTGTTGCTGTCTCACTGAGTTTATACTGTTCATTGTTAGATTTATTCACATTCAAAATTTCATTCAATTTCATTCAGCTTTCATTGTTGTTTATATGGTTCTCTAGCTGGAATTCTCTCATGTATCCTAGTTGGAGTTCAATAAACGTATTCTTGTGGGATACTACATTTTACCACTTGTAGAAATCCAGCTTCTTAGATATGTTTCTTTCTGTTCTATTACCTCTTCAGCCTTCTAGAATTAACAACACACCATTTGAAAATTATTGTCATCTTCCCTTTTCTTTATAATGTCTCAATCTCACTTAAGTCCTGATGTTGATAAAATAACACTTTTCAAAATTTTACCAATCTTGCTATATGTTTTCACTTCTATTTTGAACAATAAACAAGTTTCTGATACTAGGCATAGCATTTCTAGATCTAGAAATGCTAGGTAATATGGTTATGAACTTACAAAGACATTTAGGGTAAGATTTAATATTACACAAGCACTAACAGGAAGAATATTGAGTTTCTATATCTAGCCCCAAGCCTCTTCATGGCTCTCATAATAAGATTTTATATTAATGTGCTGTTTATGACACAATTGATGGCCAGGAAGTTATACATGATTGACTTCATTAAGTCCAGTAGCTCACACCCATTTCCAATTTTCTTCATTTGGTTCTATGGATTTGACAGATGTAAAATAGTGTGTCACCACAGTTACAGTAGCATGCAGAATAATTTTGCTAGCCTAAAATAGTCTCTATGTTTTAATTATCTGTCCCTTGTTTTCAATGGGAAGCCCAGAAACTAAGGAATGTTTATTGTATGTATAATGGAATGATATAGTATGTAAATTTTCAGCTCGACTGCCTTCACTTAGCTGTAGGCAATTAAGCTCATTTTGTCTATGCTTGAATGAGATAGCATTGTAAAGATACACCTCAATTTATATATGCACCAAACTATCATATTAAAAAACATCTTGATTGCTTCTAAGGCTCAGCAACATGACCAGGGAATATTCACATGTGGCATTTTAACTCATTTTTGTAAGTAATAAGGAGCGTGCTCGATGGATAGTATTTGAAGAGGGCTTGCTTTTCCAAAGTGACTGTACCATTCTGTATCCCTGTCAACAATGAGAGCATCTAATGTCCCACATCAGCACCAGCAATGGGCACTGTTAATTCTTTGGCTCCCAGCCATTCTCATAGGAATGTATTTTGATTTTCAGGTTACTAAGTAAGCATCTTTTCACGTGCTTATCTGCCATGGATTTCTGTTCTGTCCTGTTGAAATGTAAAATGCCTTCATCAGGCTCACATTTGAACATTTGGTCCCCAGCTGGAAGTGCTGTTGCAGAAGGTTCTGGACCCTTTAGAAATCATATCTTACTAGATGGAATGACTCTTGGGATGGTACTGATATTTTTTCAGCCTGATCCAACTTACTGTTTATTCCTTGCTTTCTAAATAGAGACTTAATGCCAACAGCCACCTCCTGTGCTATGGCTGCCATGTCTTTCCCACTATGATGGGCCTGACCGCCTCAACACAAACTTGGGTCATCTGGGAAGAGGAAAGCTTAGGTGAGAAAATAGCTCCATTTGAATTTTTGATTAATGATTGACATGAGTGGATCCAGGCCATCTGTGAGCAGTGCAACCCTGGGTAGCTGGTCTTGAGTGGTATAAGAAAAGCAGCTCAACCTGAGCACAGAAGAAATCCAGTGAGCATCTTTCTTCCCTGGTTCCTGACTCTACTCTTGACTGAGTTCTGGATTCTCTGTTTTCGTTTTTGCTTTCTATCATTCTCTATGATTCCTCCATCTTTACATATTGTTTTACATGGTTTCTCTACACAACTTATTGAGTCTGCTTTCAACATGCAGATTTTAAAAGCAAAATCTCCATGGCTATATTATTTCACCTTCACCTATGTTTTATCTGGTTCTCCATATTCTGAGCTTTTGATGTAAATAAAACATACTGGACTCAATGGTATTTTTCACTGAAGAACATGTTTATCCCACCATCAGGAAGATAAAGCCTTCCATCCATTTAGGGGCAAGGCTGGGTTTAAGTTCTATTTAGCTTTAATTTCCTAGATTCATACTAAGTTTTCAAAACCTTCCTTTTGAGCTGTTCCCTGGTTATTTAGTCCCCTTTTTCCTGAAGGTTTCTGTGTTATAAATACTATGTGGTGGTGAGGGATCTCCTTCTGGCTTGAGTGTATCCTACTCCTCCACACCTTTCCTACCAGGCTGTTCAGCAAGCCATAATAGATATGTTAGACGCAGGGTCTATATGTGAGAAACTTCTAGATTCCGCAAGCTGAACATCACAGAAGGAAGCATAATTGCTTTTATTTGCTCTTATGTCTCTGTGTGTGTGCACATGTGTGTGTATGTGTGTGCACATGAATGTGTGTAGATGCTTGTTTGTTTGTGTGTATGCATGTATGTGTACATGCATGTGTGTGTGTATGTGTGCACATATGTACCATGTCATGTGTATGTAGATGAGAAAATAACTGTGGGAAGTAATTCTGTCTGTTAATGCTTTGTATATCATAACTCGACATATACATCACCATGAAGGATGTCCTGCTTTGATTCTCACTTTTAAAATTGAAAATAGTGAGGCAAAGAGATTTGAAAGGAACTCAGAAAACAAACAAGGGTAACAACAAGAAAGTGTGCCAAACACACAAATCTTATCATTGGTTCATAGGCATCTGAGGCTCTACAATGTGTGTCCCTACTTTTCTGGGCAATTCTAAGAAAATATTTTCTGAGGTATAGCCATTGGAACTAGCTATGGAGTCTCATGTATGCTCATTTCCCAACCATCCTTTGTTATATTAAGGCCTTGATATGGTTGGTTTTTTTTCCCTAACAACTGTCCATGTCTACAAAATTCATCATTTCCCTCTAGGTGTGACCGCACATCATCCCAATGACATTGGATAAGGTGATGGTTTTATTTTCCTTCTCTTTGCATCTGACTCATTTCCACATTTCAGTTGACCTTGAGAGCAAGCTGGCACTTCAATCTGTAGATGGTTTGTAGCTATCTCAGCCTCATAGCATTCACTGTCATGAAGCCTTTTTCTGGCCTGAGAATCTAAGCTAGACTTCAGTTCTTTCCAAAACCTTTGGTTAGGAGAATTTCAGATTAGAAGACCCCTACAGCAGCATCTTTAGACACAGACACCTAAAAAGACATTAAAAACAATTATTAAGTTATTAAATTTTATATTTTATATTTCTGTACAAAGGTATTCATCTATGATATGACTATAGCTGAGCTGCAGACCTTAGAACAGGAAGATGAATAATGTTAATCCTTGATGATATTCTGTGTTTTAGAAGTGAGCATAAGAAGGGGGGGTCTGTCCAATTTTGCCTGAAGTGCTATTCTAAGTATCATGCTAAGCAAAGCAAGGAGCTTCCTTGTTCAGTTGACACTGGATCAATATATTTTATTTATCTTTCTTATAAAAGTAAAAATCAGGCATCAGCATTTTGATACCTGCATTCCCATCTGAGGTCTTATTTTTGAGACAAAGACCGGGAAAAAGGATGAAACTGTCATCCCAGCAGCTCCGTTTCATGCCTGTAGAACTGTGTGGTTCTTGAGTTCCAATAAGAATGTTGTTCTTAGGATGAGAAATGGCAACTGAATGTATGTTCTGTCATGTAGTGTCATCAAACCCAAGAGCAAGTACAAAGAGAGGCACACTCATTTCCTTGATAGCAACCCCTTTGGTGCTTAAAATACAACAGGAAACTGTTTTAGCTGTGTATAAAATACACCCAGAAATGAAGTCCCCATGGCAGCCCACTGTCCCATGATCCCTGCCGATGAAGGCCTGCTGATGTCTTCACTCTGGTTAGCCTCTGGGAAGTCACAAAGGATTTGATGCTACAAACCCATTTAAGTTACTCTATTACCTTTCTGTTAACTGTGGGTTTTTTCCATGTTTTTTTTTAATATTTCAAAATTTTATTATTTAAAAAAAAGAACCTCTTTGTCTGGAAGATGAAAAATAATTTTAGGAAAACCTAATTGATATACTTTTGAAGTTACAGACTTTTGGTTCTTTCCAACTCTGAAAAACAACTCTGTCAATCATCTCTTTTTTTTGGTATAGGTTTAGTTCAAACAGACTTTACTAAAAAACTGTGAGCTTTAATTTGTTTTGCAGGTAAATTTTCCATGGAATTTTCAATGTATTATTTTTATAAAGGTAAAAAGTTTCCATGGAATTTTCAAAGCATTATCTTATAAAATTCAAGTCTTGAAAATATACCCTGGGATAATATTTTGCATGGCTACATCCCATTATGCTCTGTAGTAATAAGAATAGTAGAACCCTCATATTATGCTACTTTCTTGGTGGTCTCCTGGACAATGTCTGGAGGGAAAGTTTTGGAATCATATAGGGGTCTATTAATAGCTCAAAGCAATGGTTGCAGCTGGAGGGACTCTCCATGACAGACATACATACAAAGCTCTTTTTCCCCAGTGGAAGGTATTGTAGTCCATGTCTTGATAGGCTGACTTCTTTGTGTGTTGTGAACTTATTGGGATTTCTGTCAGCATTTGTGGGTGCACAGATCTCTAAAACATATTTAGTGCTACAAACTAAGATAACGTTAAGAGTCTGATCTAACCAAATAATATTAGTGCCTTCATTCAAAAACTTCATTTTAAGATGGTGCCTTAACATGCACCTTAGATTACCTTTCAATTCAACACTCCTAGTTAGCCTGCCAAGTGCCAAGATTATAGGCATTCACAACTGTACCCATATTTCATGTTGTCTTTTTTTCTCATTTGGTTAATGTGTATGTGTGTGTGTTGGGGGGGATCATGAAAGGATAGCTTGGTTTCTGTAGAACACTGGCTAGAGATGGCCGGAGACCCAACAGGTATCCATACCTACAAGGGACAGCATATATTTTGCCACACTCCCAGACTCCAGGCTCTTCACACACAGCAAAGACCTCCATTGATCCATGCCTTTCAGTCATGTAGGGCTATGCCCCTATAGCCCCTCCAAAAGAGAGGTTTGTGTCACCTAGCATAGGTAGAGGGTGTGACTACAGGCCTCAGCCTCAAGAGATCTCCATATTAATGAGATACCTAAAGACCAGAGGGCATAGCCAATTAAGCGTTCCTTCCCAGGCCCTCCTCCCTCCTCCCTCTCTATTTAATTCAGGTCTGCCCTGAAATAGGGGAAGTACAGCCACATCCACCTTCCACCATGACATTAAACCTATTAAAACCATGGACTTCCTCATGTCTTTGGGGCCTGCCATGGAGAACTGTGGAGGAGGCCTTAGACTACCGAACCACTGCTTAATCTCACGCTGAGGACTTCTCTACATTCCTGCCGCATAGGCCGCCAACTCAACCAAGCTAGCCGACCTAGTCAATCAAGTGCCATAACCAAGAGTCGTAGAGGGCACTGCGTGAGCTCTTCTCTCTCTCTCTCTCTCTCTCTCTCTCTCTCTCTCTCTCTCTCTCTCGTCCCTCTCAGCTGCGGGCCTTCTAGCCCATATGTCTTCCATCTCAATTCTTCCGGGGCTCCCAGCGGCGTCTGGGAGCCCAAGGTCAGAGACCACTGGAATCCTTTCAGCTGCTTCAGCCTGGAGACCCCGACTCAGGAGCTCTGCCCTTGTGGGACTAAAGACCGAGACCTCTCCACACCCATGTTGAGTCCTGGCGCGCCTGGTGGAGTGAACTCAGTCAAATTCCTATGCTCCTGCTCCTCAGAACTGCAATTCCAGCTGCCTGGGGTAGCAGACACATAGGAACCACAACACAACCCAACAGGACCCACACCCACACTCAAGCTACAGCCCCGTGTGTGTGTGTGTGTGTGTGTGTGTGTGTGTGTGTGAGAGAGAGAGAGAGAGAGAGAGAGAGAGAGAGAGAGAGAGAGAAGGGGGGAAGAGGGAGAGAGAGAGAGTACATGTGTATGTGTGGGTACTTGTGTCTCAAACCAAAACAAAATAATGACAAAAATAAAGATCTCCAGACCCAACTTTTTTTGCATGTGATTTTTTGGAAGCTCTGAGATGTCCTACAAATGTAAATCTGTTATTTTGTATTCTCAGTTGAACTTGGAAGAGTTGACCTTGACTGTATACAAGGTAGATAAAGGACAGACTTTCAGACACTGTTTATTAACTAGATTGAAATGAAACCTATTATAAGAATAGCTACAAGCATAGTAACAGTAGCAGTAATGGTGCTGGCAATATCTTTACCATGAAGTTTATAATACACATTCCTTATGTAATATCTTCTGTTTCTCTGTAAGCCCGATAGCACTTTCAAAGGGAAAATTGGAATATATAATTAAGTTTCCCAAAAGACTGCACATATGAACTTAACCATGGTTATGATGGCCTACACAGACCTGGGCAAGCTCGAGAAGACTGAATATCAATGTGGAGAGAGGATGTGGGTGTGAAGTCTGCCCAGAGATCTTTTGATAACTACTGAAGTGAGAGAGTCATTTTTCTGTAAAAGTCATCTCCCAGAAGACTGACCAAACCATAATGGAAAGTCACACATCCAAAATGTGTTTCAGCACAAACTGGACCCAATGAGTAAAAACAAACAAACAAAAACCATGACATTTGGAGATGAGGGAAAGGAGAGTACATCTGGGAGGAATTGTGTGGTCCTGAATAGAATCAAAACTCTTTGTATAAAATCCTCAGATAAAGAACAATTAAATTCAATTTAAAAATTTAAAGAAAATAATTGAGAAAAAAACAAAAACAAACAAATAAACCAAAACCCTTGGGTCTCAATCTTGAAATTTCAAGATCTCAACAAGCATACTTGGATTTCCTCATGTTCTGGTTGGAATAGGGCCCAGCATTGGTAATACTCTAAAATCATAGTATCTGTTCATTCCAACTAGACTGGGGACCTTAAATGCCAGTTTTTGGCCCATGAAAGGGAAACAAAAAGGGTATTTGTCCCTGGGTGACAAAGGACTACCACTGAATAGAGAGAGAGACAGATCTGGCCCAAAGAAAACCTGATGTTAGGATGAGGTACTTAGTTTTGATTGGATACAAATCAAAAAACCAGACATTCAAAAATCCCCACATCTGCAAAAGATAAAGTCTACAGTGGGGACAAACTATAGATTTGTTTTTGATGGAGGAAACCTCAGGATTGTATCAATTAACTCACTTCTCAAATTCATGTCTACATTTTAATGTAGCAACAAAAGAACTGTGGAGAAAAAAATCAACCTAAAGTACATACATTAAAACATTTTAATGTAGGTATTGATATGTGAGTAGAATTAAAATCTCATTCATTTTTTTTAGAAAAAAATCTGCTTGCCTCTGGATATAGTTCTGGTTTAGGTACATTTTCACAGTATGGAAAGATCTGTGATCCTGGGTATTCTTTTAGTGAAAATGCTTTTAGCTTTTGTATTTTGATCTTATTTTTTTCATTACTAAACAGGAACTAGCCTGTGGTTTTTTTTAAATTCTTTCCAGTCTTTCTGTGTTTATGGTTGATTCTTGGTTGTGATAAGTACAGGGAATTTTTTTTCAAATGGTATGTTTAAGCCTTATATGATTCTTGGCTACTGGAAAAGGATTTTCTTAGACAATCCCAAGTTTATAACTAAATAAATACTACTTATTGAACACCTGGCATGTGACTTTTTCTGGAGACACATAAACAAATTTCTGTTCATCCAAAATAGGGAACCAATGACAAATCATCAAAGTCCACCAAAGTGAACCAATGGGTTTGTGGGATCAGGGATTACTTATAGGAATGTGAATACAGGGTTGTCTTTAGGAAGCTCTGTCACTGAAAAGCCCTCCCCAGCATGTGATAACTCACAAAACATGGATCCCTGGACATTTCAGCATAGGCAGCTGGACAGTTCCAAGAGTCTCCTCAAGGGAACTAGGCTGGTTGGAAAGCCTCTTCTCCCAGAGGGTTCTTTGGGGATTCTAGAACCTTGGAAGAGACCTTGTGAATTTTGCTTGAGGAACATCCTGAGACTTATAAGTTGTTTATTTCCTCATTCTTATGTGCCCTCCTCTCCTTCCTGGGAAGCAGGTTTCAATTCAAAGGAACAGACTAACAATGGCTGATAAGTGTACACTATGATAGGACATGAATGCAGGTAGAAATTTTCTGCCACCCAGTTAATGGTAATCTATGATGACTGACCAAAATAATAATTCCATTGAATCTTACTTGGAAGACTACTAAATTTATTGGATTACTTACAGTAGTATGATTGTAGGGGGGGCTATTTATAGGATTGTAGGTGAATCAATGACAGTTATATCACTAAAATAGTTTACCCCAGCATGGATAATTACTCACAAAAGCTTTACTCCTAAAGCTCCCTGTGTGACTTGCAAGAAGCTCTGTAGATTAGGTCTAAAATCCTCTTCTTCCCAGCTGCTTATATAGCTTTTGGAAAAGGAGTTGTAAATCCTGTAAATTTTAGGAACTTCCTGATATTGGGAATTGTTTACTTCCCAAAATCCTAATGACACTATCTCCAAGGAGATGAAAATGTTGAGCTGTACCTCTACTGTGTGGGACTCCTACATCTATCATAATCATATCCTGATGTTTCTATTCTGTCAATATCCATACACAGGAATTATGTTCTAAGATTTCAAGCAGCCTGTAACATAATTTTCCTTTTTGCTCATAATAAGAATATGAAAATGAGTCTCTTAGAGTTCAAATGCCTTTTTTTCTAAATCATATAACTAAAAAAATGACAGAGATTTAAATCAAGGATTTTTCTGACTCTAAGGTCCACATAATACAAGAACTTCGTAGTGGTTTTCTTTCTTATACTGCTAATTTATCTCCATCTTTTTACCTGAGTCTATGAAACGTTTTTCATCCAACTAGAGAAGCACTGGGTAGGGCATAAATTGTACCTGGCTCAAACCTTGATTCAAGCATAGCACCTTTAAGCCTTTCTGAATATAACAGGCTTGTAATACATACATATCTTCATGTATTGGGCATCAAGTCAAGGTTTATGAATGGGGATCAAGCAACCATTGTGATTGCTTGCCAAGATAATAATTTTCAGCTTTGGTCATGTTATGTCAATGCCAATTGCCTTTCTAAAGTATGTGTAAGATGGCTGTCTCATTGTTTTACTGCTGTGAACAGACACCATGACCAAGGCAACTCTTATAAGGAGATTTAATTGGGGCTGGATTACAGGTTCAGAGGTTCAGTCAGGAATCTGGCAGCACACAGGCAGGCATGGTGCAGGAGGAGCTGAGAGTTCTACAGCTTCATCTGAAGGCTGCTAGCAGAATACTGGCTTCCAGACTGCTAGGATGAGGGTCTTAACACTCACAACCACAGTGATACACCTACTCCAACAAGGGCATGCCTGTTCCAACAGAGCCACACCTTGTAAAGTGCCAATTGCTGGGCCAAGCATATAGAAACCATCACAATGGGGTACCTAGAAGGTGGACTGTGAGCATGGTCACTCTACTCCTGCCTATGACTCTGTACCTGGTGCATAGCCTGTGACCAGGTATTACTTGTGGAATGATTGAGCAGTGGATAGCTGATATTCCATTCATTCTCACTGAATTATCACATTCATTCAATATCTCTAATGGTTTATAATTCACACTAAGTATCATTTTTAAGACTATCTTAAGAAAGTGCTTAAGTCAAATGCAGTTCATAAAACAATGGCATTATAGTGATGTTTACAGGTTTAGTAAATCCCTCCTTAAAAGCAAATAAAATAGTCAACACTTTCCTGACTTTAATTAATTATCCTAAGCACTATGCTCTTGATCTTTATTTTTCCCTCCCTCACATTGTATTTGCAACAACTTGTGGCTAACAAAGTAAGTTCTAGAAGCCTTATGAAGGAAAAAAGAAAAGCTAAAAAGTCATATAACCTTTCTGATCAGTTCTTTATTCCTCCTTTAATGGTGCATTATATGTAACAGAATGTAAATACATTTAGGAAATTTTCTGATTATCAAAACCAGATTTCATCTCTTTAATTGTATCCTCATCATCTATTTAGGAGTCAGCCTTCCAAGCAGTATTGTATTAAGATAATGAGACAATATGCATATGCAAATTGCTCAAATGAAAAATTATGTTCTTGGACACATTAAACAGAAGATATTAGATATAATGACAATTTGACATATATAATATCTTTGTTTATCTAGACAAGCCATGCAAAATAAAATTCACCATCACACTTGGGTATGCAAATTACCTAGTTAAAAAGTGCAGGGAAGTGGAAGGCGATTCCAGTGACTTTATTTGACAGAAGAAGAAAGAAAAGGCAGTATTCTTTTGGTTTGTTTTCAATTTGAATGTGGACCACTTCCAGAGCCTTCCTTCTGCCAAATGAACAAACTGCCAACCTTGCTGGACTTGGGTTCTACATCCCACATGGAAAAGCTGCCAAGACTCTGACTGCAAACATACAGGTCCCTGCTCTTCATTCACTCCTCCCCTAACCCTCCCATTGCATAGCTTCATATTAGTTCTCTGGGTATCTTAGGTAGAAGTCTCAGCCTCAAGAAGCATTTTTAAGGAATGGCCAGGAGACTGGCTCAGTTGGTGATGCTCATGAGGACCTGAGTTCAGTTCCCAGATTCCAGATAAAAAGCTGGAAGTGGTAGCTTACAGTTGTATTCCTAGTGTTGGGGAGGCAGAGATATGTAGATTACTTTGGTTCACTAGCAAGGTGGCCTATTATATTTGCTAAGTGTTAAATTCTAGTGAGAAATCCCACCACCAAATCAAGGTAGCTGATGGCATCAGCATCTATGGAGGAGGCATACGTAAAAGAATCTTTGTGAGTTTGTGGGTGTCCTGCTCTACATAGCTAGTTCTAGGATAGACAGGGTTAGATAATTAGATCCAATCTCAATTAGTCAATCAGTCACCCAATAAACCAATAAAATAAAAAAAAGTAGACATGATAGATGGCTTAACATTGGAGGTTGTCCTCTGATCTTAGTAGAGACTTGCACAAATGCTCACCTGCTTGCACACAGGAGTACCTACCACCTCCACACACACTCCAATCCTCACATTGAAAAGAAAATTACTTTTCATTTTTATGCTACTTTACCTGAACGTCTCTCTGGTCTCCTTGGGCTCCTTATGCTTTCTGAGGCAATGTTTTGCAAGGTGTTTACTGCTTCTCCAAAAGTTGTTCCCTGGGGCCTGGCTAAACCCAGGAGAGATGTGTTAGAAAAAAATGGCTAGCCAGAAACTGACAAGAAAGTGCATTTTACATGACTGCATTCTATGTTAAAATACATCAGCATGATTCTGTGGAGGTGATATTAATAGTTCAGTCAATGTCATATAGTTAAATGGCAGTTGAATTAAACACTTTCTATCACATCTAAGGTCCAAGAAACACTCTACTACAAGAAAATCAAGAAGCATAAAGTTTTGAATCTTTAGACTCAGCAGCTTGGTACTATGAAGCATCCACAGGTCCACTATCTTGGGACCATGTGGTATACATAGGTCACTAGCCTAGGGCCAATGCTATAACTTTTGGTCTAGTAACCAGGGACCATGCAGCATCTTTAGGTCCAGAGGTTTGATCCAAAAGATGTGGTAGGGTTAGGTGATTAGGAACGTGCAATCATCAGATTTGTGTTGAATTTAGTTAAGTCATCATTTAACCCAAGTTTTCATCTACACCTGAACACTGTTCTTTAAGATAGTACTTTCCCATACTCTTGTATCTGCCTGCCAATCAAATCTTTATATCAGCCCACCTCTCACTGTATCCTGTTTTGTTTTAGTGCAAATTTCTTTTTCCTTCTACTACTTCTCCTAAGTTCCTCTCCTTTCTGTATTTTAATCCATTATGTTCCCTGATGAAACAAACCATTTATATCTGCCAGTGTAACCTTCTCCCACTTGTAACAAAAACACCTGATGAATTCCTTTGAGACAAGGTACTGGAAGGTCAGGATGTGGTTCAGAAAGTAAGAAGACTTGCAGTAGAGCCTGAAGCCCTGAGTTCAAGTCAATGAATGAAGTTAGATCATACGGCAGACTCCACAAAGACATATGTGCACTGTGGCCCAAGTGTTCAGCTGCTCTCACACACAAAATCACAATAACACACTTACTACAAAAAACCAAAACCAAACAAACAAAAAACACTGGCCCTTGAGAAGCACTGTGAATGAGCATGGATCGGAGCAACGTGCAAAGATTTTTGGAATTTATTTCAAAGATTGTTAACAATGTTTTTTTCCACTTTCTCTCACATTTAGTCTCTTTTGACTTGAATGAATTTTAAGATTTGTTAATATGTCAATAGGTTTCTGGTGCCTGAGGCAAGAAAAGGGCATCTGATGCTCTGGATCTAGTTATCATGTTAGTATGAGCCACCATTTGGGTGCTATGGACCAAACCCAGATCCACACTAAAAGGAACAACTTAAACACTGATTGTAAGATTTGTTTTATTTTTAAGTGTGTGTGCATGCACGTGTGCATGTGCGTGCATGTGCGTGCATGTGCATGTGTGTGTGGAGATGAGGTATGTACATGTGAGTATGTGACCACAGGAACCAGAAGAGAGCATTAGATCCCACATGCATTCTTAGAACCGAATCTGTGTGAATTCTCGGTAAGAGCAGCAAGTGCTCTTAACCACTATGCCATCTCTCTAGCCTCTGAACTTACTCTAAAGTGTAGTTAATAGCTTTACTGCAGCAGAATCCTTTGCTTCAGTTCAACTCTAATCATTAAGCAAACAAAGAGAAAGAAGAGACATAGTTAAAATAAAATAATAGTACATAGATACCTCAGACACAAAAGGCTTCAGCATTACTCAAGACAATGTGCTATTATCTACCATAGAATGTATATTACCTTTCCTCGACAGCCCCAATCTTCTACCATAGATAGCTGGTCAGACATCATGAAGTTTGTGCTTTATAAAGAGAAAAACAATCCACTAAAAGTGTGGGAGGGGTTAAATGAGTGGTCCCAACAGGATGTTTGAATGCTTGGTCCCCAGTTGGTGGAACTGTTAGGGAAGGACTATGAGGTATGAATTTTGGAGGAAGTATGTCACTGGGGTTGGGCTTTGAGAATTCAAAAGCCATGACAGGCCTAGTGTCTCTGCGTCTGCTACCTGTAGATCAGGATGTAAGCTCTCAACTGCTGCTCCAGCACCATCAAGCCTACCTGATTTCCACCATGACCATCTGAAACTTTTTACAAGTCCCCAATTAAATGATTTCTTTAATAACTTCAACATGGTGCCATGGTGTCTCTTCATGGGAATAGAACAGTATCTAAGACAGAGTCCCAAATAATGAACAATATGAGATATTCACTTGTCTTCACAGAATTTGAAAAGGAACATTAAAAAGTAGAAAGGATAATTCAATAGAACTTTTAACTCTTCTATCTTCACATTTATCTTTTGTACAGGTTCTTTAAAGAAGTCGTTTTATTTTGTGTGTATTTTGCCCACATGCATGTCTGTTTGCCATGTGTGTACAGAAGAGTGTGTTGGATCACTCACCTGGGAATGGAGGTATAGGTAGTTGTTTAGTGCCATGTGGACACTAGGAGTCAAACTGGAGTGCCCTGGTTGATCACTTACTTTCTGAGCCGTCTTTCCATCTGTGGTACAGGTTCTAAATTTTCGCCCAAACGCCTTTAATATTCATACTCACTCTGGAATCTCATTTGAAAAATAAAAGTTGAAGACACCACACACATTATTCTCTATATCAGAGAACAAAACCCGTATCACAGACTTTGCTATTTGTTTGTTTTAGTTTTATCAAGTGATTAAAACTTTAACAAAAAAAAAAAACTGAGGCAGAAGAACTTTAGTGAGTGTGAAATCAGCTTACAGAGTTTCAGACAAAACTGTGATAGTGTGATATCCTTTCTTTTTCGAGATTTACTTTTATTATTTTTAATTATGTGTATATGTGTGGGAATGTGTATGTGTGTGCAGATGCCTCAGTGCACCACAGCAGGGCACTGGATACCTTAGAACTGGAATCATGGGTGAGTGTGAACTGTTCTATGTGGATGCTGGCAACCAAACTTGGGTTCTTTGCAAGAGCACTCTGTGGTTTTAACTGCTGAGCTCTCTCTTTAGCCTCTATATTCTGGCTTAAAAAAACATTTAGTAAATGCTAAAAGGTGACTGTTCAGACCCGAGAAGTTTCTATACAATACATATTCTTCCAAAAATGTAAGATATAAGATGTGTGTATGCATTGAGGAGAATAAAGACAGGAGCCATGATGAAGATTAGATAGTATCAAGGAAATGCTCTTCTGGTCTATTTTTTAAAAAATGAAGCATTAAGTCTCACCAAGTGCCTTAGGTGAATGACGTGAGAAGCTGAGTGTGAGAAACGGGGTGCTGTCCAGTGAGAATGCATCAAACGAGGGATGAACAAGGAAAGCAAAATGGGATCCAGCCTCAGCCAGGCCTCATAGGATGTTAGGAGATGTACAGTCTAATATAGCAGCCAGCAGCCCCATGGGACAGTGAAACACAAGAAACATAGAGATTCTGAATTTAGAGGTTCCCCAAATGTAGAATAGATGTCATGGTGTCACATGGTACAAAGGGTATAAAGATCTTGTCTGTCTCCTTTTATTGTCCATGCCTTGAGAAAATGTTAGGAAATCACAACATATATAGTTACAGTTAATTTGACCCACCTAATTCTTTTTAACTTTTTGCATGTTGCTACTAGAAACATTCCAAACATGTATGTGTCTTGCATCACAAGCATGGCTGGCTTGTCTGGATTTTAGTGTAGTCATTATGAAAAGCTGGCACATGGTCAGACCATGTCTTGTTCCCTCCTTTGCCTATCCTTCTACCCTACTTTCCTTCTCTCATTTTCTCTCCTTTAAATTTGATTTTGTTATTTCATTTTTAGTTTAATGCCCAGCTTTATTCTCAGCATGGTGGGACTGGTTTCCAGATCTCTGATGCAAGCTACACAGATGTCTTGACATCATCTAAACTGTAGGCAAGACAGATCAACAAGGGTGTGACTGTCAGCCCGTACACAGATGCTCCTGTCGGCTTTCTGGTGCGAAGAGATGTTGGTAACATCTATTTAAAGCACACAGTTCCCCTCACATCCATAAGCCACACACTGGCTTGTATACAGTACTATCTAGTCCTCCGTGGGCCATTGTTTGCCAGCAGATGGAACGTGATCAAGACCTGATGCGTAGAGAAAGGACTTGGTCATAATCTCGTGAAAAGAAATCTCACCTGCAGGATCTGAGAGGATTCTTGGAACTTCAAGAACAGCCTCCACCAACTTAATTGCATATTATAAACTTAGTAATTGAATTATGTTTTATTGTTTAAATTACCATGTGATCTATATTATTTCTCCCATAAACTTGTTCTTAGGTGATGTGGTAAACCTGTTATGACCTGCTCAGATTCTAAAAGCACCTGGGAATTACTAACTTCTTACAGAAAGATGGTTTTATAACATAAGCTGAAGTTCATCACCACCACCATCATCATCATCATCGTCATCATCATCATCAGCAGCAGCAGCAGCAGCATTAATCTCATCACCAATATCACCAACACTTGTACACTACTGGCAACATCAGCATCACCACCAGCAGCAGCAGCATCACCACCATCTTCACCACCATCATCCTCACTCTCATAACCAGCATCATTGCTACCAGTAGCAGCATCGCCACCAGGAACATCACTCATGTCATCACCACCATCATCACTACCACCATAATCATCCACCATCACTACCATCACCCTTACCAACACCGCCAGCACAACGGCAGCAGCACAACTGTGTCACCTCCTGTAACATTTTTCATATTGGCTCAAGGTTTGAAGATCTGCATCTATAATCTGTTAGGTAGTTAAGATCATAGGCAAAAATTCTCACAGTGGGAAAAAAATCACAACTGTAAATGATGCCTTATTTTTCTGTGATGTGCAAGTTGAAGGAGCTGAAGGCAGATTCAGAAGATGCTTGGTTGGTACATAGCATACAGTGTAAGCACAAGGACCTGAGTTTGACTCCCCACATCTTTGTATAAAAACTGGGCATAGAGTGAAAGATTGTAAACAGCAGAGAAGAGGAGAACAGTAGGTTCTGAGAGCTCTCTGGGTAGGTAGCCTAGCCTCCTTGGTGAGTTACAGGTTAATATGAATGGCCCTATCTCATAAAAACAAGGTCATTGGCTGCTGGACAATAACACCAAAAAGTGTTTTCTGGTGCACATATAGACATATAAGGATTTGAGGAAATACAGATATTCCAGGATGCATCCCAGCTACAAGGCATGTGTTTTCAATTTCCTCGAAGTGTCAGAGAAACGAGAGCCAACCCAGCCATGTGGCCTAAGGTATTTCAACAGAACTCCACTGTGATGACAGCAGACCCAGCAGAGGACAGAGAGGCAAAGCAGGAGGGGAGGTAGACATTGCTGTTACTTTGTGCAATATTGGACAGCAGAAAGGTCATAAGACACAGTAACTCCTGATATTGGATGCACAGAACATTAATACTGCTGAGATTTGTCCTTCGGAACGAGCATTAAATTATCTAATCAGTGACTGCTCCCTTGTTGGGATTCTCCTTTTTTTTAACAAAGCATGGAAGCTCCATTACAGACAACAGTAATCTGCTCTTTGTATATGCAAAACAGCTCAATTATTTGAGGCAATTAAAGTAATATCTCAAGTGTGATTTGAAAGGATTTTATATTTGTAAGGAATTCAACAAGAATTAGAAAACTACAGTTTCTTTCCCCCATCCTGTAATTTTGTGAAAGAGACAAAATGGACCAAAGAAATCAGCCTTCAGTGTTTAATGTTGATCATTACCAACACACAGCTCTCTGATGACTGGCTGTCTTAATTATGCAGATGAAAGTCTCTTATTTTGCAAAAGTCATTATTTGCAAGAGAGGGCTTTCTTGCTGCAGCTTGTTTCTTTCTCTGGTTTTGGCTGCTGCCTAGACAAACTTCAGAAGCAAAAGGCCACTCACACATAGGCTTTCCTGGAAGTTTGCAGTTTGAAGGCTTGAATGTTATTTTGTGGCCAATTTCTTAGACTGTAAACATTTCCTAGCATCTCCAAGAGTCTAAGAATCTTATTACCTACAACGCCAGATGGCTGCTCATAGAAATTGCCCAGTAACAATTCTAGAGGTATGATGGCTGCATCAAATTTTGACTCCCATGATCAAAAATGCCAGGGACTTACCTCATCTATATCTCCAAAAACTCACAAACGGATTTACATACCTCATTATGGCAATTCACTTCACGACAAAACAACTGGTCCTAAGAACCAGGTTGGGTTAATATAGGCTATGAATAGAATAAGACAGTATTAATATAGTTTCACACCTTGGTCTATGTGTAAAGTATTGAATATGTTAAGGTCACAAGAAAGAGTCCTTTTCTTTAATGTGATGGAAAGTATACTCTCTGACTTGGAGAATGTAGATACTACCAGTATGTTCATCTTAACAGGTATGTCCAGACATAGCCCTATAGCTGCCCAGACACGGCTCTAGGTGTACATGACCCAAGTAGTTCAATTAATATTACTTTCTATATGAGTTTCAGTTTTTTCTGGAATGCAGTGATTTCGCATTATTTACAGTTAAGTGTATAATAACAATACACTGAAATCTTTAGTAAAGAAGGTTAAGAGCAGAATCTTTGCGTGTTATCTTCTTCATGTAGTGGGGAAAAGAAAGGCATCAGAAGAGGAATGGTCAGTTCCTCTCCCGACACATGTATGACTTTAATTATGAGCTATCATGAGAGCAGTCAACACCTTTGGATATGTAGAAAAGCAGAGTTATAGTGCTCTGCAGCTCTCCAGATATTTCAAGAGATCAGGTACACAGGGAATTGTGTTTGCTTTCTTGTATGAAGGATTTTCATTGACATACTAGACAGACATTGGTTCTGGGTCTAAACTAAGATTCCATAAGTGTAAAACACCTAAGTAGACACACAAATATCAGAATACACCTGAGAACTCAACACTGAAATTCTTGATGTTTTTCCATTGGATGTTCTGCTTGGGGCTCCTCAATACTGATTCCTTGCTATGATTCAGGATTGGGTCCTACACCGCAAAAGTATTCTTAATCAATGTCACAGTTGGCTCACCTAAAGAAAGATATCTTCATGATTCTGACCTTGAAACTCCTGTCTCATGAGGGCTGTTGCCTACAGGTGACGTGGGAAAGCTAAGTGTTCTCAGTCTTTTCCTGGTCACCAACATCATTGCTCAATACCATCCCTCCTAAACTTCCATGCATCTAGGATGCTTTCATTTATTTTCTTCTTGTGTGTGTGTGTGTTACACATACATATTTGCATATGTGTGAATGCACACATATGTAAGTGTGCTTGCATGTGGGTATATGTGAATGTAGAGGCCCTAGGTTGATGTCCTGAATCATCCTCCATCACATTCCAGCTTGCTTCATTGGGTCAGAGTCTCTCAGTTACAGTCAGAGTTCGAGAATACGGCTGGCTTCCTTCAAGGCATCCTCTGTCAGTTCCTTCTTAGTATAGAATAACAGCCAGGCCACCTAGCCCACATGGCATTTAAGTTTGTTCTGGGGATCTAAACTCCTGTCTTCATGCTTATGTATAAAGTGCTTTCAGCCATTGTGTAATCTTCCTGGTCCCTGGTCCCCTTTCAACAATTTGTTCACTTCTTTGTACCTAGGCATGTGTTTTATCTATTTCATATGTGTCCTATTTTTCCCTATAGATGATAAACATAAATTAATTCCATCACACACACACATTTGAATTAGCTAGAATTTGATACTATTACATAGATAGTGCAGAAATAAAGCATTATCAAGTAGGCTCCTTTTCAATTTAAAACACATTTGTTTCTTAATTTGGTACTGAGATGAATGTAAATGCAAATAATTACAAAAGCGTGTGCCACCATGTGGATGTCCCCCCTCCCTCACCCTCACCTCCTTCTGATCACGATACCTCTTCCACTCCAGGGCAGACATCATTCATTTAAACTCTAAAGTTATGGATTACTATATCTTGGCATTTGTTGTTGTTCTTCTTATAAATTGCTTCTTCAATGGATACTTTTCCATCCTGCCTTGTCTTGTTCCATTCTGCATTTGTGAGAATCTGGCTCATCCTTGCTACTCTGTGGGAACGTATCCTGTGAAAATGCTAGTTTATTTATCCATGCTACTGTGGGTAGCACACTGGGTAATTCTGAAGCTGGCTTTATGAATATTGCTGCTTTGAATATTCATGTGCACATCTTTTACTGAACATATGTATGTGTTTTTCCAAATGTTAAGCCGACCTTATATTTCTGGAGTAAACCACACTTTTCGTGATATATTATCCTATTTATGTGTGGCTGGGTTTGATTTTCTAGGATTGCACTGTGAATGGTTTCATTTATGTGACTTAAGGAAATTCTGTAAGAATCCTTCCCATAATGTTTTCCTGCAATTGTGGTATTGGATTTCCAGAGTCGTATATACGGCAGGCATCTGAGACATTCTCTCTCTCTTTCCTCTTGGTTTCCTTGGTATTAGGAATTATTTTTTCCACAGATATTTGGATGAATTCATGGTTGAAGACGTATGGGCATAGAATTTTTTTCTTGAAAATTTTCTAATGAAATAGTAAAAGTTTTTACTAGATAATGAAATGGTTGACTTTTTAAAATGTATCCTTCTATCAACCTTGGTAATTGTTTTTCTGCCCCTCAAATATATCCTATATACTTTTCCAAATTAATTGTCATAAACTTTTCTTAATAGAATCAGTTCCTTTCATGCTAGGATGATTTTAATGGTGGCTTATTTCATGTACTTGATAATTGCAAAGTAATATTTTTTCTTTTTCACATCTTTGGTGTCGGTTGATATTTATAAAAATCTCATACATTTGTAAAATACTTAAACTACTTTCTCTCTCATGAGATGGGTGCATATATTTAATTTTCACACATGTATGTTTTAAGACTTATTATTTTTTAATTTCAACACTTCCCAGATCCCCCTCCTGTACAGTCACTTTCTATTTTCTACTCCACGGAAGTGGTATGTCTCCATAAGTATGTGGTCCATGCTCGTTACTGGGCAGCAACTAAAACTTTTTCTCCATCCTTGGTCATTGAAGGATGACTTGAACGTATATTACTTCAACCTGGTGCTATCTTTTGAGTTTGCACCCATTCTTTAATATCTTCCTAAGTTAATCTAACAATCACCTCATAATTATATCATTTGCCATATTCTGCATCTTTCATCCTTCCTCTGAGGATGCACTGGTCCAAAAATAAGGCCTCTGGGAGGCACTGGACATTTTGATTTTGTTTGTATTTTCTGGTGAGGTTACACCCAGGACCTCTCACATGCTATCCTGCCCACTGCCCTCAGCACTTTCTTTGCCTTTTTATTTTGAGGCAGAGTTTCATCAAGTTTCCTAGGAGGCCCATCCTTTTGCTTCCGCTTCCCAGGTACCTGAGTTTTCAGGCCTCATCCTCTGACCTAGAATTCTGCAGGTCTCTTACAGGCCCCTCAGTAGCCCTTTCTCTTCAATATCAGGTGTGCATCATCAATTACTCTATTTTATAATTCACTATTCCTATAGTGTCTGAGATTCATACTTAACACTTATGACTGTGCCCTATTTTTAACCCTAAATCTACACACTGAAGTGTTTGTTTTTTATGAGACATGCTCATACTATGGAACTCTTGCTTGTCAACACGTCTCATATAAACATGACAGGTCTTGAGCTCACAGAAAATCCCCCTGCCTCAGCTGCCTGAGTGCTGGGATTATAGATATGTACCATGTCTTTCCAAAATTCTTAATTTAGGCTACATTACTTAAGGATACAGCTCAAAGGCTTGCATGTGCCTGGATTTCATTCCCAGAATAACACACAAAGAAAATGATATTATTCAGCTTAAAACTATCCATTTAATTTGTTTATAAGTGCTAATTTATGGTTGAACATTTCTTCCTCTTGTCTTATGATAAAACATTTATGAATCTTTTTATCTTAATGATTTCAAAATCTTATTTATATCCTCAAGCATCTGTGGTCTTCTGTATTTTTTCTTAGATTATTAATTATAGGTTGGATGGATGGTCATGATAATTTCCAAGTTTGGAATTTTGATGCTATTAAAACATGCAGAGACCACCTCTTGGTCATGATCAAATCTTATTTTACCTTATGTCAGGCAGAGAGAGCAGGGACTCAATGACCTTAATCAAGATTAAGTTACAATTTTTAAAAAGATCATGTGGCCTTTTTGTCTCCTCATTTTCTAGGTCATGGAAGATCTGCCAGAGCTTAGCCTAGGCACTTAAGCTGACCCATTCCTTATGAAAAATAGCTTTTCGTTGCTTCAGTGTTTCAATGTACTCCTAGGCAAATAAGTACTCAGGAAGTTTAGGTGTAGGATCTCTTTGCAGAGAACACAAAACGGCATTTTTCAAACAGAGACACATGAAGCTCATTATGGAAGGTGAGTATAGAGTCGAATTTAAAATATTTTAATATGCTAAATCACTTACAGTAGAGTGGTTCAAACCGAAAACCAAGGTTAGAGTGATAACACAGACAGCTAACTGCTTGCCTTGCAAACACGAGGAAGTGCTTGATCCTAGAAATCACATTTAAAACAAACAAAGAAACAAACAAAACTTCTGGGTGCAATAGCCTGTGTTCACAGTGCCAATACCAGGAAGGAAGAGAACATCAGATCTCTGGAGCTTGCTAAACAGCCAGCCTAATGCAATAGGTGGTCTCTAGGCTAGTGAGGCACCCTGTCTCAAAAAATCATGGTGGAAAGCTCTTGAAAGAATGTACAAAAAGAAATGTGTATATGCGCATCTCTGTCAGTCATAAAAATCAGTAAATATTGGATTTAAACTGTATTTTTATTTATTTATACTTTTGTTTATTTATTTTCAATGCTAGAGGTGGAGTCCAGGGCTTTGTGTATGTGAGGACAAAACTGTACCACCTTATTTATTGAGACAGGTTCATACTGTGCAGAACAAGGATTTGTGTTTCCACTGCCCAAACTCTGAAACATTGTGATTATAAGTGCACAACACTCTGACAAGCTGGAACTCTATTTTAAACCAAATTCCCTAGCAAACACACACAAATCACCTCACTCAACAGCAGCAGGGTGTGTATCAGCAATAGTCCAGTAAAATACTTCCATAGGCAACCATTTGTTAGGCCCTCAAAGACTTAACTCTGTAAGAATGAAACCATATGAAATGTCATTTTCAAACACAATTATACATCACCAGAAACATATTTCTGAGTAAATTAATTATTTTCTGAGCAGTAGGATGTATGCTTTGGTTACTCTCTACTCCACAGTGGAGATGTGGCCAGCTGTCTTAACTTTCTCTTTCTTTGGCTCTCCTACTATGATGGATGGTAGGCAGAGTTGTGAGCTACAATAGACCCTTTCCTATTTTACTTACTTTCTGGGTATTTATCTCATAGTTACAGAAGCAAAACTAAGATACATCTTAAGGAATTTACAATTAATGAGTAAAAATCCAGGTTACTAAAAGGAAAGAAATAATAAATGTCAGAGCAGAAACACATGAGTTAGAAACATATATATATGTGTGTGTGTGTGTGTGTATGTGTGTGTGTGTGTGTGCAATATATATATATGTGTGTGTGTGTGTGTGTGCATTAATTGAAAAAAAACAAAAAGAGTTTATTTGTTTTGGTTTTGTTTCTCAGTATGTAAACAAAATTGACAAATCCTTAGAATTACAAAGGAAATTTGAAAGCCAGTTGAAGAAGTGGAGGAGAAGAAAGAACAAATGATTCAACAGAAACATCAAAGACTCTAAGGTGACAGGGACACACCAGCAATCTGGACAGCCTAGAGATAAACCAACGAATACTTGAGACTCATGAAATGAACAATATGTTCAATATTTGGTTGAATTCTAAATCTCTGACTGATGTATAACATGTAAGAAAACATAAACAATACCCACCTACCCACCTCTCAGAAATCAATATTCCAGGACCTGTTGCTTTCAGTATTAAATTCAATTATTGTTGAATTTCAACACTTAGAGAAAAATTATCTAAATGCTTCTTAATGATTATCTAAATTTGAAGAACAACAACAAAAAACCCCACCTTAGTTTCAAAGCCAGGCAAGGATGCTATAAGAAAACTATAGGTCAATGAACATGATATACAGAGACGAAGATATTTTTGACAAATTCAAGTATAATAAAGGATTAGAATGGACATTGGCTGTGACAAATTCAAGGAATTCAAGGATAGCTCAATATCTACAGCACAGTCAGTGTATCATGTCACACAGTAGGATGAAAGATAAATATCATAAAGCTATATTAATTGGTCCAGAAAAATACTTTAAAAACTTCTGTTTCTTCTGATGAGCTAGTGTAGTGGTAATTGGTTAAAACTGCATTGTGCTCCCTGGAGTTCTAATTCTTCCCACTTCTAGCAAACACTCCCATCCAGTATTTCTGAGTTAAAATCTTTTAAGATCTATATTTCATCTCTGCTACCCCAAACACAATTCGTGAATTAGCCTGTGTGGTCACTTTCCCTAATTCTTACATGTCAGCAGACTTTTAGGTCTGGTCTTCTTCCCTGTCATGCGGATCTCTGCCTTCCTCTCTTCCCGTTACTAGCCTGCTCAAATCCAAAGATCACACCTCAGTCTACCTGCTCAGACATTGGCCTTTGTCTTGTTATAGATCAATCAAAAACCAATTAGAGACAAGGACCTTCAAAATTTGGACACACAGATTCTCGATTTTGGGGGCTGGATTAATTCAATCCCCAACAAGTTAGTCTTCCAACAAATGAAGGAGCAACATCCCTCAGCAAAAGAATGCCATCAGGCTTAGTGGTAGGTAGTTGATACCTTTTAATCTAATACTAGGAAGGACATGGAAGCCCACTTTATATTTCTGCCTAACAGTATCAGAAGTCTCAGCCATAGCAGTGAACTCAAAGCAAATCATGTTAAAATAGATAATAAGCAAGTAAAATAATATCTACTTACAGAGACATTATTATATACATGAAAAATGCTAAAGACTGCAGCAAAATACTGTTAGAAATTCTTTAAAAAATTCAGTAAAGTTACAAAAGACAAAATTTGAGTGGAAAAATCCATATTGATTTGATACATCAACAGGAAACTATCTGAAAATGAATTTTAAAAGGCTGTCCTATTTATAATAGAAGAGTACAACATGCAGAATATATTTAATCAAAGAGAACCAAGGGAGAAAACTCCTAAATGATGTGTTAAAACAACAAAACCCATGTAAAAACACAGGAATCTCTTTGGCACTGTTCGTAACAATGGTTTGTGGGCATAAGACCAACAGCACAGACAAAAGCCCTAAATCAAACAGGCAGTAGTCCATCACAATATAATGTTTCTTTTATAGCAGAGGACACAATATACAAGAGAAAAGCAATGGATTACAGAGTAAGATGAGCTTTTACAAACTATACCGACAATGGAAGCTTTAGAACCAAAATTAATGAGCAATTTGTGCAACTCAATAGCATCAAATATTTAAACCATGAAAGACTTGAACAGATATATTTTGTAATAGAACATAATAAAGGTCCACCCTGAATAAGATGACTCAGTGGTAAAGAGTACTGGTAGCTCTTCTAGGGGACCAGAGTTGAATTCCAGCAATGACATGCAGTTCATAACTGTCTATAACTCTAGTCCCAGGGCTTCTGATGTTCTCTTCTGACACCTTGGACATGTGTTTCATATACAAACATACATGCAGGCAAAACACCTATACATATAAAAATAATTGAATAAATAAAATTTAAAGAAAAAGGAAAAAGGTCTGCTCACAGACATGAAGGTGTTCATTATCACCAACGATTGGAGAAAATCAACTTGTACCAAAATGGCAAGTCTTTTCTGAGTCAGAACAGCTGTTATAGAAACTATTTACATACCCAAGGGTTAGCCTGAAGAATGGCCAACTCACTCCCTCAGTGGTGATGAAAAGGTAAATGATACAACTGTGGTGGAAAATGCTATAAAGTTCCCTTCAAAACTACACCTACTAGACAACCAAATCATTTCACACACAGGTAGGTACCTGTTACAGTAAAATAGAAATCTGGAAGAAAAAAAATCTGTATTCCATATTCACTTTAGGACTATTTATAACAGACAATACTTGGAATTAACCTCAATGTTCATTAACAAAACTGATAGGGAAAATGGGAAAGGTTGCTCCCAAAGGTCACTCATCAATAAAATCCTCAGCTCCCTCAGCCCTCAGTCTGCCATCCTGTTTCTGCTCATCGCTATCAAGTTCAAGAACATCGACAGGCACATGTGAGACTGTTCACCTGCTATGCCTCAAGGCTGCAATCATGTCTGTGGTTTCTAATCTCTGAAACAGCCTTGCATTAAGTCTCACCTTGCTTTAACATTTGTCACAACTCTGAGTTCTTTCTAACAGTGACTTTTACATTGTTTATCAACTAGAGTCCAGTTAGGATGCCTTTTTAATGGTCAAGTCAGAAAGATGCTGTAAAGCACTTGGTATCTCAACAGCTTCTGGAAAACAGAAACATACCTCCTAAAAGAGCTCAGAAAAGAGAAGGGATGGGCTGGAAATGGAACACTGCCATTGTCACTAATAGGAACAGGATAATGTTTTCTTTTTGTGCATGTAAAAACTCCAATAACATGGAAAACTCCTGTTATCTGCTCAGAGTCAGTCTCTTCTCAAAACCAAGTAGCAACACATTTGCTGACCCAGGGAATGTAATGGCATCATTACCTAATGAACTGTTGAGAAATTCATTTGAATGCGGCTGTCCCTTGGAGAAGCGTGAATCTTCCCATGATTAAAGTGATTTAGACAGGAATAGTTCAGGGTAGACCATATTAATTTATGAGTCATTATGCTCAGCTCCAGACTACAACCTAATGAGCTGATTCAAATTCATTTAAATCCCTTGAAAAATACATACAGAGTCTGAACAATCTTCATAATTGGGAACCAACAGACATTTCCTCAGAAAACCAATATATTTCGATCAGAACCAGTCAAATAAATCTATGGAGGTTTTTTGCCCCCCTGAAATTATTGGGCTTCATCAGTCCTGAGTTTCTGAGATTAATGAAGACTGTGGAAAACCCCTGAATCAAATACCTCCTTCAAAAAGGATGAATGAAAATATTGATTAGTAAAATCTCATGATTTACATAATTGGGAGGTTTACTCACCATGTGTGGTAGGAGTCAACTCTGAGACGCATTGTGTATTTAATAGGACTGATGTTTAGGAATTTGGTAGACATATTGGTACCCTTGATTAAAAAAATAAAAAGCATCACAACTGTATAAATACTTGGTTCATTACAGAAAAGATAAACTGTTCATAAGAGTTAACGTAAGGCATAAAGAAAAATGCACCAATTTTCATAATTTTAGACAAGAGCACACATACATGAATAGAAGATATAAAGCTAAAATAAACACAGTTTTGAGTTGGCTTTTATGCCTCTCTGCATCTTATTTAGTTGTATTCATTTTTTTCCAGCTTAAGCCTCATTGTAGATCTTCATATACAGCCCAGGTTTGCCTTATACTTGAAAGTGAGTCTCTTATCTCAGCCTCCTGAGTGCTAGGATCATGGATATGTGCTACTACCTCTATGTCTTTTGCAGAATACTATGACCCAAGAACAATTTCTTAGAAGGGGGTTTCTCAGACTTCATACACTCTGGGAACTTCCCTTTATCCCTACACTGTGTGTTAATGGCTAGAAATAGAGGTACAGAACTCTGGGCAATGGGGCATAACAGGAAAGTGTCAGTAATGATTCTGAGAAATAACCCTCCATTGTTAGATAGAAATACAAGTCTACTTCTCCCCTCCTTTCATAGACATGACCCCTGCCATCCAGCTGTCTTTATTTAGACTGAGAAGATGGCCACTGCCTCTGATAGCATGCAGGTCATCTATTAGCTTGTCCTAGGACCTATGCTCCATTCTTCTTGCAGGAGTCTTTAAAATTCTTGTTTCTTCAGGCCAATGCCTGCTGGGTTTTCAGATCTTCTAGATGCACGTGTCCTAAATACATCCAGACATCCACAAATAGTAGTTATCTAATCTTCTTCCCGTAAAAAGTCCATCATATTGAGCAAATCTCGGAGTTGGGAAAGCTTTTCTTCTGTGTGGATTCAGGATAACGAGGCACTAAGCTTATCTGTCTTTATTCTTTTGGATGATTACAAGAATACTTTCATAAATCTAAATTTATCTTCTGCTGACTTCTAGGTTTTGATGTTAAGTTATATAAATTTAAAGAAAGTAATTTTCCCCAGGGTGAAACTAATTGTGTTGACCTGGAGATTAAGATAAGGGGCTGCTGGGCTGTCTCCAGACATCAGCTACTGTAGGAAGTTAATAGTCTTTGTCTCCCTTTCTGAAAATACACTGCCCAACTCCCCATTCTTCTTCTTCCATTGAATCCACCTTTTTGCCGTCCACATATTTATTTTAAGATAAGGTGTTTTGTGCTAATTAGCATTTATTATCAATTTGACAGGATCTAGACTAACCTAAAAGACAAGCCTCTGGGCATGTCTGGACGTTTCTAGGTTAGGTAACATGCAGTGAGAAGATGCACTCTAATGGCAGGGGACACCATTTTGTGGACTGAAGCTCTGGAAAAACTTAAAAGCCAAAAGTCAAAAGCCAGCTGGGCACCAGCACTCATCTGTTTCCTGACTGCACATACAAAGTGACCAGTTGCCCCCAGCCATGCTTCCGAGTCTTTCCTACCATGATGTACAATAGCCCCTGAGCTGCAAGCCAATATAAACCATTATTTCATTATGTGGCATCTGTGTTTTACCACGGGACTGAGAAAAGTAATTAACACAGGTGGTTTACCTGGAGAACTGAGGGCAAGTGGAGGCTGAGAGCAACACGGTGTCTGTGTCAAGCTATGCCTCCCAGATAATTAATGGAGAAGTGCTTTTGCCACTCAGAGAATCTGCTTAGTTCTTTGGGTGGAAAAGTATGCCAAACTACCTTCATCTCTCACTCCTATTATACAACAAGAAGTAGGTGTTTGGATGTAGTTGTCATGAATGATAAAGAGACTTCAATATTTAATTTAATAATAGCTGCTTCTCCTAAATCAGATGCTAGCTTTAAGGCAGGAGAAAGGTGACCTGAAGCAAAGTTGTGGTCAGGAAGAACACGCATTTAATATCTATATATACAATGACAGATTTCCAAGCAAAATCTGTACTGTTAACAACTTGGATAGCACAGATAGTTTTTTCCATATGTGTTGCAGTGCTTGTATAATCTACAATCTACCTACCTGTTTGGTTAGAAATTCTATCTTCTTGCTATTTTAATGTACTTGCATATCTAATTGTGAATGCATTAAAATTATTTTTTAAATCATTTCTCTTTTTGATCTTCATGATTTCTTTTAATATCCTTAATCATTTTTTCTAGATGTGTTTGTATGTCTTTTCTTCTTAACATTTATGAATGTTTAGCTAAAATACAAAACCGAAAATAATTTCCTATGAAGAATATATGGTCAAAACAGCTATTTCCTGTTTGTTCCCCTTTTCATCTCATGTTATTCTACATTTTATGTGCTTTTGCGTGCACATTTATTTTCTTATAATCTCACATAGCCCAGGCTAGCTTTGAACTCTCTATGTAGCCAAGGATGAATTAAAACTTCAGCCCTTCCCACCTCCATTTCCAGGTACTGGAAGTACAGGTGTGTACCCCCATGTCCAGATCTACGCAAGGCTGTGGATGGACCCCAAGGCACTGTGTGTTGAGCAAGCACTCTATCATTAAGCTGTGTCCTCAGCCTTGTTTATGCCCCTTTAAGACACACTGTAGATGTCATCTTGAACTTACATGCCTCTGAGTCCTCATAGTTTTTCTTCTAATATTTTCACATTTTTATAAATCATTGTTTATCAGATTTTATTTTAGAGCAAGAAGTGAGGTAAATTGGCCTTAATTGGTCTATGTTTGTCTGCTGCTGTTTGTTAATTAATCCACTTTCTTTCATTGATTTGAATTGCAAATCTCATTTTATGCTATTCTTCCATATTTACTGGAAGCTATTTCTGTACTTTCTTTTCCATTTTAAGGAGTGTGTTCCTCAACTATTACCAAAAGGACTCAACTGAAACTTTATATCTTCATACTTGGCAGGGTACATTCATACTTCTGGATATTTTTATCTCTAGATTTTGGTATTTAAGTTATAATCAATTTTTGAGACAAAATCAAATTCATTGATTAATTTAGTGTTAATTATGAATTTAAATATTAATTTTTTCTGCCCCTAAATGAGGCATATCATGTATTTATTAACATTTTCCTTTTCATGTGATCTGGAAATCAAACACAGTGAGTTATCCATGCTATGCCACAGCATGGAGCTATGTGCTTGAGCCTTAATAAAATGTTCATAATTTGCTTTTAGAGTGTCTTAAAATCAATTTTGTATAAATTTCAAATGTTTTAGTGCTGATTATTTATGCATTTGTAGCCAGCCAATGTGTCCAGTTCCCCATTCAGGCACAAGTCCCTTTAATTGCATCCCTGGGATATTTAAAAATATTATTGGCCACACTAACTTTTAAACTTGCATGACTCCTCTTTTCCTTTTAATATGTACAAGTTGTTAATCAACTTAGTGACTATGTTTTGAGTCAGAAACAATGTGAACACAGTGAAGCTTAATTTCTATTCTAGCAAGACCTGGGCTATTTCTTGGTTAATTTCTCTGTAAAGATCCTCTGGGCTCTTCCTTGTTACTGATCTGTCCTGAGTAGTGTATGACAGTGATCCCATCCTCAGCCTGAAAAACATATCTCCATCTGACTTAAGACAAACATGTTCAAATGGCAATCTCTACTTTTTATTAGTAGTAAGTTTTATCAGGAATCTATGTGCAATCGAGTCAATGTATGTCTCTAAATCTGTAGGGATAAATGCTGTTTTTCTTTTTCACCCCAGTCTCTCCTTCTTATTCTGCCTCTAGCTCCCTGTCTCTCTCCCAACCTCTTCAACTACTCTCTCTCCTTTTCAGTCTCTCTTTTGGTGGAGCATAAATGTGGAAGCCAGAAGCCAACCTCAGATGTTGTCCCTCAGGTGTCATCCATCTTGTTTTGTGTTACTCTGTAAGAGTTCACCAAGTAGGGCCATAGGCTTGACAGCACAGCAAGGCCCCAGATCCACCTACCTCTGGATCCACAGTGCTAGCATGGCAAGCTCAGAAGACTACATCTGACTTTTCTTCCCTCTCTTAACCTGTCAAAGTATAATACAACCTCATTGGTACAATAAAGTGCATGTCAAAGGTTTCTTGAGAAGAAAGAACAGGCTCTGCTTACAGAACTTGTCTAAGCCGCATACTGCCTCCACATTGATACAAATTTTATTGTTTTTATCATTTGAATCACCCCTATGTTGATTACATCATCAGTATCTTAAAGTGGCTGAAATGATTTAGTCAATCTTGTTCACAATATTTAGAAAAAAATTCAAAAAATTGTAATGAAGTATTCTACAAATTCGTGGTTCTGATTTATTAATATAATAGTGTCCATGAGCCAAACTGCTTTCTAGCTGTAATAGCAATGTAACCGCCACCACCACTTCAGTGTACTACATATGACCTATTTTCTATTTTCCTTTTTCTATAAACAAAGCTCCATTGACTTTTCTTCTGAAGTTTGAAATCCCAGTTCCCCACCCACTCAATGTTTTTGTTTGTTTGTTTGTTTGTTTAACCTGTATCAGGACATTTTTCACATTTCATTCAGGCTCTGGGTAATAATGTTAAGAACTTTGGGGAATCAGGTATAAAGTTTGTGCTATTGAACTATGTAGTCAAGGTTTCGCTTTCTGTTTTTCCAATAAAATAGATTTTTAGTAGCTCAATCTTGGATTTCTTTGACAAATCCCTAGAAATGTTTTTCCTCTGAACCCTTTATCTTATTGCCTGCATTTGTTACACTTCTTATTGCTGTAACCAAACACATAGCCAGATGCAACTAGACAAAAGAAAAGTTAACTCTATCTTGTGGTTTAGTCCACCATAGTAGGGAAGACAAGATAGAAGGAGCATGAAACAGCTGGACATACTTACTCTACAATGCATGGAATTAACAGGAAGCAGGGTCACGCTAGAAGACCTCACAGTGAGCCTCTTGGGATTCCCTTCATCCCACAAGATTCTCCTTCATAAAGATTGTACAACCTAAAACATCTGGAGACAATATCTTCTTGCATGAGCTCTTAGGAGATATTCACATTCAAACATCACTACCTTATCAAACTCCAAATTCAGCCTTCTGATCTGCTTCCCAACCTAGGGCCCAATACCCACTCATACTCTATAGCCTGTGTGCCTACCAGGAGGTCAGCAGTAACCAAGGACACAGGTGAGAACCTGGCCAAATACATAGGCCAGTTGGGACCCACAGAGACCAGCCAATGTGGGACCTACCCCCAACCCCCAAGATCTACCTTCCTTCTAGTCTGCTTCGCTACCCAGGCCAGATCAGTGGGCCTGATACCTTCTCACATCCTGTAGCCTGTGTGCTTCCCGGGTGGTCTAAGAAACCAAGAACACAAGAGAGAATCTTGCCCAAATACCCATACTAGCTGGGATATTCACAGAGTCCAGGTGAGATGAGACCTTCTTGCCCTACCAAGCTTCAACTTCCTTCTGGTCTGCTTCTCCACCTGGGCCAGATATTGGGTGGATACCCTCCCACTCCCTACAGCCTGTCTACCTCCCAGGAGGTTTGCAGTAACAAAAATAACAGAAACTAACAATGATCTGTCTTTAATATCTCTCAAAATCAATAGTTTTAGTTCCCCAATAAAAAGACTAAGGCTAACAGACTGGATATATAAACAGGATCCAGCATTTTTCTGAATACAAGAAACACACCTCAGTGTCAAATGCCTCCGAGTAAAATGTAGGAAAAAGCTTTTGAAGCAAATGGTTCCAAGAAACAAGCTGCAGTAACCACTCTAATATCCAATAAAGTAGACTTACAATCGAAAGTTATAAAATGAGATGGGGGGGACACTCATATTCATCAAAGGAAAACTCCACCATAAAGGAAGTCTCAATTCTGAACTTCTATGCCCCAAATGCAAGGGCACCCACATTCATAAAAGAAACTTTACTAAAGCTCAAAACACAAATTGAATTGCACACAATAATAGTGGGAGAATTCAACACCCTACTCTCACCAATGGACAGGTCATTGAAACAAAAAAATGGAGACACAGTGAAAGTAACAGAAGGTAAGAACCAAATGGATTTAACAGATATATACATAACATTACACCCCTAAACAAGAGAATATACCTTCTCAGTACCTCATGGAACCTTCTTCAAAATTAAACACATAATCAGACACAAAACAAGTCTCAACAGATATAAAAAGATTGAAATAATCTCATGCATTATTACACCTGAAAGCTCTAGAACTTAAAGAAGTAAACCCAAGAGGAGCAGATGGCAAGAAATAATCAAAATTTGAGCTGAAATCAACCAGTTAGAAAAAAAGAGAATGATACAAATAATCAACAAACCTAAGACCCGGTTCTTTGAGAAAATCAACAAGATAGATAAATCTTTAGCCAAACTGAATAAAGAACACAGAGATGGTATTTAAATTAACAAAATCAGAAATAAAAACAGAGACATAGCAACAGAAATGGAGGAAATCCACAAAATTATCAGAACCTACTACAAAAACCTACACTCTACGAAACTGAATCATCTAGATGAAATGGATGATTTTCTCGACAGATACCACATACCAAAGCTATATTACGATCAGGTAAACTATCTGAACAGTCCGAAAATCCCTAAGGAAATAGAAATAGTCATTAAAACCTAAACTTTTTAAAATAATCATTTAAAAAAAGCACAGGGTTTTAGTGTAGAATTATCCAGACCTTCAAAGAAGAGATAATATCCATACTTCTCAAACGATTCCACAAAATAGAAACAGAAGGAACACTACCTAATTCATTCTATGAAGCCACAATTACTCTGATACATAAACCACACAAAGACCCAAAAAAGAAAGAGTACTTCAGACCTATTTTGCTTATGAATATCAATGCAAAAATACTGAATAAAATTCTCACAAACTGAATTCAAGAATGCATAAAAAACATCATTCACTACAATCAAGTAGGCTTCATCCCATGGATGAAGGGATGGTGCAATATAGGAAAATTCATCAACATAATACACTATATAAACAAACTAAGGAAAAAAATCACATGATCATCTCATTAGATATTGAAAAACCTTCAATAAAATACAACACCCCTTAATGTTAAGGATCTTGTGGAGATCAGGAATTCATAGCACATACCTAAGCATAATAAAAAGCAATGTATAGTAAACCAACAGCCTACATCAAACTAAATGGACAGAAGCTAGAAGCAATCCCACTAAAATCTGGGACAAGGCAAGGTTGCCAACTCTCTCCATATCTATTCAAAATATACTCTAATTTCTATCCAGAATTAGACAACAAATGGAGATCAAGGGGATACAAATTAGAAAGGAAAAGTCAAAGTATCACTATTTGTAGATGATATGATAGCATATATAAGCAACCCCAAAAATTCCACCACAGAACTATGCTGATAAACAACTTCAGCAACGTGGTGGATATAAAATTAAATTAAACAAATTAGTATCCTTTCCTCATACAAATGATAAATAGGATAAAAAAGAAATTAGTAAATCTAAAACCCTTCATAGTAGCCAAAAATATTATAAAATATCTTAATGTAACTCTTACCAAGCAAGTGAAAGATCTGCATGACAAGAACTTCAAATCTCTGAAGAAAGAAATTAAAGATCTCAGACGATGGAAATACTTTCCATGCTCATGGATTGGTAGGATTACCATAGAAAAATGGTCGTCCTACTGAAAGCACTCTACAGATTCAACGCAATCCCTATCAAACTTTCAACACAATTCTTCACAGGGATAGAAAGATTAAGTCTCAACTTCATATGAAAAAACAAAAACCCAGAATTGCCAAAACTATTCTCAACAATAAAAGAAGTTTGGGGGGAATCACCATCCCTGACCTCAAGCTATACTACAAAGCAAAACCAAACCAAAAACAAAAAACAAAAACTTATGGTATTGGTAGTGAGACTGACAGATCCATCGATGGAACAGAATTCAAAACACATAAATAAACCCCACACACAACCCAGATGTTCCTCAACCAAAGAATGGACACAAAATATGTGGTTCATTTAAACAATGGAATGCTATTCAGCTATTTAAAACAAGGACATAATTAACTTTTCAAGAAAATGATGGAAGTAGGAAATATCATCCTGAGTGAGGTAACTCAGACCCAAAATGACATGCATGGCATGTACTCACTATTAAGTGGATATTAGCCAAAAATTACAGAATACTTAGGATATAATCCACAGACTTTAAGAAGTTTAACAAGCATAAAGGTCCAAGTGAGGATGCTTCAATCTCACTTAGAAGAGGGAAGAAAATAATCATGAGAAGCAGAAGGAAGGAGGGAAGGAGGGAACTTGTGTGGCAGGTCAGGTATTGGGTGTGTGTGGGGGAACAGATGAAAAGCCAAGAGAGCCAGGAAAATAAATGGAAATAAACAACCTTGGTGGGTGGGAGGTGGGCGAACCCTTTAGAAAGTACCAGAAGCCCGGGAGATGAGAGACTCTCAGGACTCAATGGGGGTGATCTTAATCAAAGTGTTAAATCTTGGACAAACTCGAAGGGTCCATCTACAGAAGATAGATAGGGCCTCAAGTGGAGGGACAGGGTTACCAACACACAGTCAAAATTTCTGACCCAGAATTCCTGTCTAAAAGAACTGACAGGACAAAAATGGAGAAGAGACTGAAGGAAAGATGGTCCAGTGACTGGCCCAATTTGGACTCCATCTCATGGGAAGGAGCACCAAGCCCTGGCACTATTACTGATGCTATGATGTGCTTACAGACAGGAGCCTAGCACTGCTGTCCTCTGAGAGTCCCTACCAGCAGCTGACTGAGATAGATGCAGACACTTACACTCAACCACTGGACTGAAGTCGGGGACCCCTATGGTTGAGTTAGGGGAAGGACTGAGGAAGCTGAAGGGGAGGGTGACCCCATAGGGAGAACAGTAGTCTCAACTATCCCAGACCCCAGCGAGCTCCCAGAGACTGAGCCACCAACCAGGAGCATACATACACACAAATACACACACACACACACACACACACACACACACACACACACAAAACTGGCACAGAAATTCCATTTCAGGGGTTCACACAGTTGAAGACCAATATTTGCTTCTCTTCTTGTTGAGGCACATCTTTCTTGCCAAAATGAAGTAGTAGATTAGGTGTTTATTACAGAGCTGGAACAAAATCATCTTTCTGAGAAACTAATTTTAATATGTAAGTCTGGTATCATCATCATCAGTATTAATTATTATTATTTTAATTGCATCCAGTATGTGGCATTAGCAACTCTCCAAGTTCCTTTATCTTTGGTATGGAGTTTGTAATATTCCATTGTGAACACATGCCATGGAGTATCTGGCAGATGGACAGCTAGGCCATCAGTTCTCAGTAACAAATGAACTGAGAGAGAAGAAGGAGACTGAGGCTACCTAAAGCTTTGATATTATCCTGACTGGCAAGGCCACCAGCATCTGCATTCTGCATCATTGCCTCTCATATCTTTATCCACTTCTGTCATTTGTAAACCAATGAAGCCAGGACATTATGTCTCTTCTCTGAGAGCCACAGGCACCAACCTTACCTCAGTTACATATGGGGATTCTTGTTTAGAGCTGTACACTGACAATTTGCCTATCTTACGGTGATAACTCAAGAGCGGCTGTGAATATAATAAAAATTTCTCAAAATGTCAACATTTCTAACTGCAAATTTCATAGCTCAATTGCTTTTTCGGTAAATGTATTTATTGGTATTCAATTCAAATTAACCTCAACATAAAGTTTATACTTTCTAAAAACTTTTAAACATTTATTTATTATTTTAATGTGTGTGTTCACTCTGCATACACATATGTAAACCATGGATGTGCCTGTTGCTCACAGAGCCCAGAACAGAGAACTAAATCCCTGGAACTGGGGTTACAAGAGGTCATGGGATGCCATGTAGGTGGTAGGAAATTGAATTTAGGTACTCTACAAGAGCAAGGGAGTGCTACCAACCATGAGCTATATCTCCAGCCCCTGAATGTATGTTTGTTTTAAACATCAAGCAAATCTAATGAGGCAAGCTCATCAGAATGATGACTTTGAGGCATGCTATGTTGCAAAGAAAAAGGCCTGACTGCTGCATTTTAAGCATAGATGTGTATACCAAGAAGAGTATCACAGACTAAAGGAATCATGGTCACCTCTGAAATTATGATTCACCAAGGATATAGTAGTACATTCCAAAATGCAAAGTTGAAATCCACAAATCTTGAGGCTGGGCATGGCTATTCCAGGAAAAGGACTTGAGTTTGGATCTCCACCATCCACATGAAAAGCTGTGAGTGTGGCCCACGATCAGCGCACCAAGGAGGCAGAAACAGATGGAAGCCTGTGCTGACTTGACAGCTATGTTAGCCAATCAGTGAGTTCCAGGTTCAAATAAGAGAGTGTCTCTCAAAAACTAACATGAAGAAGTAAAAAACTAGACATGCACCTTTGACCTCTACATGCATGCAATACATTCATATATACTCATGTGCATGTATGCACCTCCATGTAAACAGGTGCACACACATGTAGCATACACCCATATGATCACATACACACTCATGTCAAAGGCACATCAATACCTAGCACATGGTTATGTTCCATGCACAGAATCTCTAGATAATTTGTTTCCAAACATCTCAAAACAATGTTGACTAGGTCAATGATGATGTCATTCACCTATGCATGCATGGTGTGGATGTCCATATATGACTAAGAATACCCTGGTAAGCCAGGGTGGGGACCCCTGCCTTAAAACACAAACCAGTAACAAGTGATCTCTGAAAAAATATTATTATATATAATGTATGAAGTTTGAATTACTTAGTGTCAATTTCAACAATAACCAAAATAAATAATTAAATAAACAAACAAATAACTTTCATTATGGGAACAGGAAAACAAAGTGTTTATTTAGTTACTGTTCTTATTAACCTACATGTATATTCAGTGTAAAAATATAAACAAGCAAAGCACACTGATTTTAGCTAGCCCTATACATCTGTAATCACAACACGTGGAAGCCAGAATCAGAAATATACACTTGGTGGCTAACATGAAATAACTCTGGCTTATGAATGAATGAATGAATGAATGAATGAATGAATGAATGAAACAAGTTTTCATATATTGTATAAGCTAAGAAAAGTAACTTTCAGATAAAAAACAACAAAACAACAACAACAAAACAAAACCTGAAAGTGAGGCTCTGCAGACTTAAAACTATCATAGGAAGAAGGAAGGCATTGCTAAGATGATGCTAATTTTCCCAGCTCTCTTAGGGTGGATTGCGTACATGGCTAAAAGCTTTCCCATCAGAAGATTAGTGTCTAGAAATTCTAGAAGGAATCAACCTTTTAGATTAGCAGAAAGAGTTGCTAATTGAAATGTCAGTGTATCATGAAGCATTTAGGGGAGAATCCACATGGAAAAAAAAAGAGCCAGTGCAAAGGTACTCTCAGATGTTAAGTGTTAAAGGCAAGGTTGATCCCAACAGAATGGTATATTGATAAAAATGAACTGGATTTTGTACAAACTTATATAACCAGACTGGGTCAGTTTTTAAAAATGAACCTCATGTGTTAAATTGAAGAAAGAAAACATAAGTTCTCTCTAAGAATTCAGATCTAAAGACATAATTTTCATTTTCCAAAACTAATTTTGAAAATTGTCTGCGTTGGGGTTAATAAATGATCCAGAATATGATTAACATCAAATCAAGCTGATTTCAGACCTAAAATGTCAAACTAGATAAAAATAGATTCTGTGAAATAGTAAATGTAAAACATGTAACTTACAACAATCCATGGCCATGAGATTGTAGACGCATTTAAATCAGTAGCTCAGAAATGAAGAGAAATTAGCAGTAGTAGATTGATGTAGTTATCAATAACATATTATACAGGACCTGAAAATAATATATAGATTGTCTAAACGAAATAACCAATGTTTTAATCAATACATATATGTAAAAGTTTTATACTTCAGTAAAAATCTCTATTAAAATGAGGTGTCACAATATAGAACTTTAATCTTGGTATTCAGGCAGAAGTGAAGGCTGAAGCAGAGGTGGAGGCTGAAGCAGAGGTGGAGACTGAAGCAGCGGTGGGGCAGGGGTGGGCTTAGGGCTTAGAGACTGGGATGGGAGTGGGCAGAGGCTGAGGCAGAGGCAAGAGACTGAGGTTAGCCTGGTATACATAATGCTTTCCAGTGTGACTTAGTGAGAACCTATCTTCAAACAAAATCTCTTTTAGCCACTCATAAGAATTTAGTAAAACTATTACATACAATCTTAAACAAATTTCTATAGATCAATCTGAAGCAATAAACAATGGGAACCAGAACAGCCCAAACACCAACAGATGCAGACTGCAAGTCCCTGTAAAGAAAGTCATGAAGACAAAGCCAAGATAGGTGATGGTGACTTTACCACAGATGAAATCCAAACTGAAATCACAGATCATAACCACCACAACGAGTGGGCTGCTTACAGTTTAAAAAGTGTGACTGTCACTACCTCTTCATGGGAATATATGTCCATGTGCTTTTTTATCAATAAGTTCTCAGTGGTAGCTTAGAGAAAGAAGCTGAACTTCATTCTTGAGTCTGATATATTCTCTAGCATTCAGCCATGCAACCTTGTCAGATTTCCCAGATATTACCTACCACCCAGAAACTATGTAGCTCTGAACTCCCAGTTTCCCTGACATTTAAAATCCCCCTTTTAGGACATTATCCTGTATAGCACACCCTGCTTTATCAATCTATCCATCCAGCTATCCAGCTATCCACCCATCCATCCATCCATCCATCCATCTATCTAGCCCTCTCTCCCTCTCTGTTCTCTCTCTCTCTCTCTCTCTCTCTCTCTCTCTCTCTCTCTCCCCCCCCTCTCTCTCTCTCTCTCTCTCTCTCTCTCTCTCTCTCCTTCTACATCTGTATCTATCTATATCTACATATCACAGTTGTTTTCATTTTCTTGGAATCAAGCTAAGAAAGAGTAGATTACAGCTGCAGACTCAAAGAATAGACAGTGAAGAACCATGGGAAGAAGCTAATTCTACTTGTGGCACTTAGTCTTACAGCCTCCCTCATTAGAAAGCCCGATAGTGCTAAAAATAAGTATTATTAATGAGTGTCTCTAGGACACATTAAATTATAAGTAGACTACATGTGTTTTTAGAAAAAAATGACAAAATGTGTAAATTATATATGAAATAATTCTTGACTACTAGCACTATTTTGAGATATTTGTACCACTTCATTTTGATTTTATAGATTAAAATGATGCTGTTGCAATAAAATGTTAACTGTGAAGACTAGTGAAGGGAAAGATTCTTTTCTAAGAACTTACTGTTTTATTTATGTGACTGTACATACTTACGTCTGTGTGTCTACCACATGTTTGTGTAGGTGGCTACAGAGGTCATAAGAGGGCACTAATCCCCATAAATCTAGAGTTACAGGTGATTGTGAAGCTCTAGACATGGCTAGCTCCAAGATCATCAAGAAATCTTAACAACTGAGCTACTTCAGCCTCAAGGGTAGAATTTTAAAGTAAAATTTAAGCCCTATTTCCTAGAAAATATTTCTAGATTTCTTTTAAAACTGTGCAATATGTGCATGTCTGTCTTACTTTACTTTTTCTTTCACTCCAACTCTCACAACTTTTAGATATTCTATAGCATTTGTTCGTAAGTTCCTATTTTGGGCCTCTCACTTATTTTCTTACATTTTCCTTCTAGGGAAGAGAGAGGGGCAAAGCCGTTTTTTGTCTCTTGAACATTCCTTGGATTTGCAGTTACTGCTGATACTACCTCACATTGGCAGTGTTCACAGGGTGCTTTATATTTTGACAAATAGCCATCAGACCTTGTGTTCTGTACTTTGATTTTTAAAACTTACAGCAGTGACCATACTCAACTAGTATGGCTACACACACACACACACACACACACAGCTTATTAATAAAAGAGTGAAACAGTGTAGTTGAAACCATGCAGAGGACAAAACCACCCAGACCGCCCATAGATTTGAGAAATTGGCAACATGACATTATACTTCAAGCCTTTTTTTTTCTTTAAGTTTTCCTAGTCTGTACCATGCTGGATTCTCATTACTCCAGACCGGTAGTTCTTAACCATCCTAATGTTGTGACTCTTTATTAAAGTTCTTCATAAACCATAAAATTATTCCATTGCTACTTCATAACTATAATTTTGCTACTGTTATGACTCATAATGTAAATATCTGACATGCAAGATATCTGACATCTGACACACAAAGTAGTTGTGACCACAGGAGAAGAACCACTGCTCTGGATCATGCCCTTTCCCTGTTCTAAATCATCTTTAATTTTGCTACAATTACTTCTTAATGAGCAAGTTTCAAGGTGTTCTCCAATTTAAAAATGTGCAAAAATCTACAAAGAACAAACATCGTAATCTCTTATAGGAGCAAACCTTTGGTCTCACCTTTGGGGACAGAATGCTGGGTTTTGACTGATTCCCTTCCTTCAGAATTTGAGAACATTTTCCCCTTCTTCTTTGGACCCAGTGTTACTGAGATGACAGATCAGAGTCTATGTTCAGTTTCCTTGTGAGTAGCCTTCTCTTACACTTCAGAAGGTTTATGTGTCCGTCTTTGGCAGGGGAGTTTCAGTGTGTGTAGACTTGGACAGCATTTTGTTAATTCAGCGGCTTGCTGAGCAGGTCATTTCAATTATGCCAGTACTTCTTTCTTTATGAACACTTCTCTTTGGATAGCTTTTATCATCTCTGCCTCATTTGTTCCTTTTCTTCTCCATTTAGCACTCTCATTAGAAGTGTAGAGTATCACTGGTCTATTTTCTCCAACCTTCTAATCTAAATGTCTACCCCAGTTTGCCCACTCCTTCCACAACAGAACAAGCTTACAGTTAACAAATTGTTTCACTTTGCACTGGAACACAGTGGAGGGCCATCATCAGTAACACTTTTTTATAGATGTTGTCCATATCACTAGACACAGATGAATATGATTTAATGGGATTGTGCATGTTCTCCTGGGATAAAACCTGGAGTCAGTATGCCATATATGTTTTCTGTTCCCTACGTGGGCAGACCTGTAGGAGCCATAGAGCCAAATGCACAAGTGGGTATGTGTTCCGACTTACTGCTGAGAAAAGAGATTTGCATCGGGGATGATTGTCTTTTATTAAAGAGTGAGTTTGGGATAAAGTTGTTTTGCATCGGGGATGATTGTCTTTTATTAAAGAGTGAGTTTGGGATAAAGTTGTTTTGCAAGGTAGATTAAATTACCTTGGCAAGGATCCTTTACCATTTTTATATGGATTATCAGAATATTACAAATTTACCTTCCAAATAAATAATTTAGTTGTCAATGAGAACATTAATTTATATAATAAATGTTAAATGTCTTAAATGCTTTCTGTAATAGCAGCACTAATTTCTAAGATACTTATTTTCTTTATGGTTGCTATTTTCCATTGGACTCTTAGTTTTTTGTGTTTGAAACATATCTTAGACTATCAAATAAGACTGTACTTTTTAAATTACTATTTGTATATGTAGAATTGATCCTTCCATTTATGCTTTCTAATCCTTTCCTATGTACACTCTGATCTAA
The DNA here is from genome assembly GCF_004785775.1 of Grammomys surdaster. Lineage (NCBI taxonomy): Eukaryota > Metazoa > Chordata > Mammalia > Rodentia > Muridae > Grammomys > Grammomys surdaster. The sequence continues at coordinate 237,524 of NW_021620449.1, read as the reverse complement.
TGCTGAATTTTTAATTTGCAAGAGCCCTACAAATGAAGGATACATTGTAATAAAATATTAAATTAAATTCAAATAATTAAACTTAGGTAAAATGCTCAAGTGCTTGGCACACTTATTAGGCACCTTTTTAATTCCTAAGATTAAGTAACTGACAGAATAACTTAAGGGAGGAAGGGTTTCTTTTGGCTCACAGTATAAGGGGCTACAGTCCATTATGTCACACCATAGCAGCAGGATCACAGCTTGTTACATTGTGTCTATATTCTGAAACAGAGAAAGCTGAATGTTGCTTGTTCTAGTTTGGATTCCATTACTGTTATAAACACTCAGATCTAGAGCACCTTAGGGCTTACTTAAACTTATAAGATAAAATCCATCACTGACCTGCTTCTAAAGGCATTTCAGGTGTGGCTGCTGTGTCACATGTGCATCAGTAGGTGACAGAGAGGAGAGAGGCTATGTCTATGCTCAGTGGTCTGACCAGTGAACATTTGAATGATTAGTAGCCTAATCTTTCCTGACAAAAGCAAGCCTAATATGATCGCCAGTCCAGAAACAGGCAGGTCCAGGATAGGGAGCAAGCCAAAGATTAGAAGAATTCTGCCTGAGACCACTGGCTCCTGTCAGGTGTAACCTTGAGACAGATGGCCCTTTCAAGGGCCCATTCTGGTGTACCAGGCAAGGTGTGAGCCGGAGACAATAGCCAGACACATGCAATGGGGCCAAGACAGGGAACTAGTCTGAAATAAACACCAATACTAGCACCTTACAGGCCTGAGGGAGTAGATCATGCCAAAGATGACCTCTGCCTGGTACCATAATGCTTGATCAGGGCATAGCACTTCTGAGACCACTCATGATATGACCCCAGACATTCAGAGACACTGGACACCAGTAAGAGGAACAAGTAAGTGGTGCAGAAATGGAAATGAAAGAAAATCAGAAGGATGTGGGCACAATAAAGAGGCAGCACTGGAGACTAGAAAATAATGAGAAACAGTAGTATGTTAGTAGTTGGTGATGCCACCTAGGACAATGCTGGGGTTCTGGCCTGTGCTGCTACCATGTCTGGGTCCATGACCCTGCAGCAGCAGGGGTCTGTTACCACCAAAGGCCAGGAGGTTGTCTCTGGTCTAGATCACTGCCCAGGAACATATTTCTTTCTGAGGGCTGGGCAGAACTGACCCTACTTCTCACCTGGATATTGTGAGAGAGCTGGTCTGGAGTCAGGAAAGCAGGAGAGCTAAGCTCACCCTGAGCCAGCTTTTGTACCTGGGAGAGTGTGTCCTACACATTGTGTGAGTTGTAAGTTAATCCGAGGATATGTTGTGGGAGATGTGGCCCTACCACATATCTCCCATAAGGCCATGGATGAGGGAGAGATACCCAACTCACCCCTTAACCTTCACCACCAGCAACTGGCAGGAGACCTGACTCTAGTATCATGAATGCAGAAGAACTGGCTCTGCTCATCACCAGATACAGCACTCTCAAGAGCAGGTCCTATACCTCACCTGGGCCGCATAGTAGAGCTGACTCTGGTGGCAGGGGTGACAGCAAACCAGCCTGGATGGTGTGAGCATAAGAGAGCTGACACTGCCACTTGTCTGCGATAAGGTGACATGGGCAAGGGAGAAATTCTCCCTACCATATTCCTTGCCAGCCACAGTAAGCAGGAGAGCTGGCCCTGCCCCTCACCTGTTGTAGTACTCAGGAGAACAGGACCTGAACCTCACCTGGGCAGCACAGTAGAGCTGACCCAAGATGAGAGTGTTGCAGGTGAACCAGCTCTGGGGATATGAATGCAGGAGAGCTGGTAGTTGGGGAGGAGGTTGGAAGGGTGGAAGGTGGGTAAACGGGGAGGGAGAAGTGAGTGGGATTAGTGTGCATGACATGAAATCCACAAAGAGCCAATACAAAGTTTAAAAGAATCCATTCATGAGAGGGCAGACCATAAAGCAGAAACCATGGAGGAAGGCTGTTTGCTGACTAGTTCATGAGCTTATGCTTAACTAGATTTCTTATCCAGCCTAGGACCACTTGACTAAGGAGCAATTCTGCTCACAGTGGGTCAGGTAAGGATCCTCTCTAGAGTATTCCTCAATCAAGGCTTTGCTCTCTGATGACTCTGTGTTGAGTTGGCAGAACTATGACACTGACATAATCATAATAATTTCTCCTTTATATTCAGTTCTAGGACCACAGCTTACAGAATGATGTCAAGCTCACTTAAGAGGAGTTGAGTCTTCCTACCTCAACAAACCAGTCTAGAGCTTCTCTCCTGGGCATGTCCAGTGGTCCATCCTGCCAAGCTGGCATTGATATTGACAATCATGACTTCATTTGCAATTGTTTCCCCATCTTGTTCTTACCATAAGATGCTCTGCCTGCTTCTGCTGGTTTCTCCCAGATTGTCCTTCATGTCTCTTCTTATGTGTACCAACAGAATACCTAATGGCACCATGGTCTAATAGCCTTGTTAGTATTTCAAATCAAATGTTTGGAAAACTGAATTAAACTTTGGACTACTACATGGAGATGAAAGTCTATCTCGCAGTTTGGCTTGAACAACATGGCTGAGTTCCTCCTCACCTCAGAATGGAACTTCACACTCACAGAGCTCTCTTCCAGTGCTTAAGTTTCATGTTCATCTATTGTGCGAGAACCCATGGAATGTGATGTGACTCTGTAACTTCAATTTACCACAAATAACTATCCCACATTAGGACAAAATAGTAATCTGCCTATATATTGTGTCTGCCATCTATACAGTTCATAAATTTGTATTAAATTCAATACTTCCCTTGAATGAAAGTGCAACTTCGTCATTTCTGTTTCTAACTACTTCCAACTTTCAAATGAAAATATCAAAGGCTTAATGGCATAGCATTGCATGAGAAAATGCATTTAATATTTCCAAATCAATCAATCAATGCTTTTCAACTTTTACTAGGGGGGCATACATGTACATTAAAGGCCTCAGTGATTCAAAAATGATAGAATGTTGAGATGGAATCTGATAACCTGAGATGATGCCCAAGCATAAATCAGAGTCTCAGGGAGGCTGAGTCAAGTTATTCATGACACCTGGCTGCCAGTTTATGCACAATTTATCCAGCATCTTTGAAACTTTCCACCTAATGAGGCATACAGTAAGGAGAAAAATGAGTCAAGAATATATGATACATTTGGAAAAGGTAGCAATCCAATTTATAAATCTGCATTGCCCCGCCATCTGGAGGTGCCAGATTGGCAAGGCTGCTCGTCAGCATTCTGTGTATTAGCCATGCTTCACAAGATGAGAAAGGAACCCTCTTAGTGCTTGTGCATGCTCAGATTGAAGGACTCCTTCAGCATGCTGATGACCAATCTGCAATGTCTCCTCGAAAGGAGCTTTTTTCCTATTGTACTGCTTTCAAGAGAGTGGGAGGCAAATGGTATAAATTAGATTCTTTTTGGATAATAGTGAATAGTCAGGCATGAAGAACCCCACAGTTAGTGCTGACAGTGGATTGTTACTCTCCCTTGAAGCCTCTTTCACCTGGAGACAGTTAAATACATTAACTCAGGTCATGTCCAGTATAGTAAATTCCTTATTTCTATGAGGAAGTGTGAACAATACAGTGACGCTCATTGTGTGTATAAAAAAAGTGAAGCTAAGTGAGTTTATAATGGAATTATGGTAAATTTCAAATATCTCTTTTTCTTGAAACAACCTTGGACAGTTCTCCTATCCATTGAGTGTGTATCTATTTGAAAGACCTAGATCTTAACATGTTAGCTGTAACCTTGTATAAAATATACTTCTATTCATACTATTAGTCTTAGCACATCTACAGTAAACCCCTTTAATAATTTTGATAAAAAGAATGAAGAGTAGAATGGATTTATTTTCAATTAAATAAATAATTGCATAAAACACCAAAATCAGCCATGTTTGTTTACAGTGAAACACCATCTGAAGATTCTCAAAGTTAGTAGAGTGAAAGGTATATATAGTTCTATGCTGGCAAACAGACAAAGTCAACTCTGGAACCTTCCATAAATCTGGAATTTTGAATTTTAACAAATCTAAGAGTCAACTTTTGAGATGTCCTTCTACTGAGCAAGAATCTGAACGCAATGGTATAAAAAGTCAGAAGACAAACTGGAAGTGCCGTGCAGCAGGAACACACAGGCAGGGTGGGGAATTCTTGTCTCTGTTAATGAAGTCTATAAATTTCTAGAATCCACATAGACAATGAATGGGAGGGAATGGTGATGCATTTAAATTTCTCTAAAGGGAAAAATCAAACTAGGGATTTGTTCCCTGAGTAATAAATAAAAATAATAAAAATAAATAAAATAAGACTGATCTCCAAGAAACAGGCTGTATATAGTTTTAAAACATAAAACTTATTACAAGGAAACCCAAGAGTCAAACAGCTCTTAACAGCCTGACTTAGTTCTGTTTTATTTCTGATGCTGAACAGATCATTTTTGTCTAACAGAAATTGCAATTGAAAACTACCCTTGAATACTGTAGGGTATATTGAACAAGTGATGGAAGGTGCCATTCATACTCTCCTGATACAGGAGGCTGACTGACTCATTACTCAGGTAAGTTCTTAATGGGTGCTTGAGTGGGTGACTGCAGAAGACAGAGAGATTGGGGCGCCATCAAGATGATCTGAATTGAAACATTGTTTCAAATTTTCCCAAGTGCAAACAGCATTTAGGTTGAAAGTTCTGTAAAATGCTGGTGAACTGGGCAATGAAGAACCTTGAGGTTTAGCATTAAATAAAAAGTTTATAGTTCATATGTTTTCTCAGGAATATGCATATACGATTAATCTTTATAGATGTTCTTTTGAGACTATAGTCAAGGAGAGACAAATGCCTATAGGAAGAAGAGCCTGCCTGAGACTCTCTCTCTCTCTCTCTCTCTCTCTCTCTCTCTCTCTCTCTCTCTCTCTGTGTGTGTGTGTGTGTGTGTGTGTGTGTGTGTGTGTGTGTGTGTATGTAGGGATACATGTGGGGAGTCAGAGGAGAGCACCAGGTGTTATCATCAGAAGGCCCTCTTGTTGCTGCTTCAGCTTATACCAAGCTAGATTGTCCCTCAAGCATCTGGGGAGTCTTATGCCTCCACTTTCCCCCTTTGTCATAGGAGTACTGGAGATACAGAGAGCAGGCTATCTTGTCCAGCTTAATGTATGATCTGGGGACACAGAGTCAAATCTCCACATCTATGTGACAGGTTTTTGTACTTGCTGAGCCCTCTCTTGAGTCCTTGTTAGTCTTTCATATCACACAAAGTGACTGAATTTCTTTTCCCTTTCATAAGCCACGTGATATTATCAGGACATGTCTGCCTGTTGCATGAATCATATTTCTTCCACTACATACTATGAATGTGACCAGGACTTAAGATTTTTATGTTAGAATAAAGGGTGCCTTGCCTAGACGTCTTTTAGAGACGTCTGCAATGTAAATACATATATGTGTGTATGAATTCATGTATGGGGAAATGTGAATGCTTTATATTTTGTCTGATTCCTTTGTGATGATAGGTTTTCTTAGAGAAAATCACATACTGTGTAGAAGAACATATTCAGGTCCGGTGTCTTTTATCATTGAGCACTGCTTGCTAAAGTACTTCCACATTTTTAACAGTCAGCCATATTTACTGGGATGGAAATGATTTGTAAGATGACATATGTAAAATACTCCTAAGAAACCAATTCTGGTGCTAGAGATATGATCCTGTGATTAAAAACACTTAATTAATGTTCTCCCAAAGGACTAGGGTTCCATTCCCAGCAGCCATCTCAGGTAGATCATGATTACCAGTAATGGCAGCGCCAGGGAATCCCACACTGTTGTCTGCCTCCTCAGACACGTGCACATACCCTCACACAAAAACACAGGCATCATGACTAGAATCCCCACCGTCTTCCACCTGACCCTGTCCAGTGAACTAAGTCCTTCAAGGCTATAGCTAGGGATGGCAAGTAAGGAGCATAGGTTCACAAGGGAAAGGAAACAGCCTTGCTCCTAGGACAGGGATGTATGGAAGGCAAGAAGAAAACACAAAACCACAAACAGGAAGGAGAATGACTGTGAGTGCCATGTGTGCTCATGGAAGCCAAAGACAGCAATTGTCACCAGCAATTAATAAGGGAATACTCAGGTTTTTGTTGAACTGAACTTTCGAAATGACTATTGTGTAACACGCTCATCTCTCTGGTGACTGTCATAACAAAGACTCTACCCTTCTACCCAAAGTCTACCAGAAGGAGGCAGACACATTTACAGTATTAACCCCTCAGGGTGCCAGTCACAGGGTAAATGTCCAGTAACATTAAACAAACGTAAATGTGTTCAGCACAGAAGCACTCACATAATGAAAAAATGAGCCTGTGTGAGACATGAAGATGGGGCTTGCTGTCAGGTGAATGGGGCAGGGGACAGGATAACGGGGAAACGGAGGGAAGGAAGGGACTTTTCTCTTATTCAATAGGTTACTCTCTCACTGTGTATGAATATATGTTTCCAGGAAGAAAGGCTTCCCCAGAGTAGCAATAGCATCTACCACTGCTGGGAGGAGTTTGATGCTTGCTCATTGTCCAAGTCTTCACTCCTTACACATAGGCCATACAATGTGTATTTTGTCTCCCTGTTCCTTTGCACACAGCTCAGCTTTATTTCCTGGAGGCAAAGTAGCTGTGAGGGTGAGAACCTCCAGTAGTGACCACTGTGAAACACAGTGGTTAGGAGGAAAATCAGTGAATCACAGACCAATGTCTGACACCAACCTCCAAAATGTTGCAACATGCACTCCTTGACTGAAGCCTCATCTGGAGAACACCACAGAAGATGAGATTCATGTTGCAGAGGGGACACTCAGTGAATAGTTAAGAAACACCACAGTTATTATCACTGTTTTATGCAAATCTGAAGGTATTGCTACTGGCTGGTCACTATGAAAAAGGCTTGAGGTTTTGGACAAAGAAAATAATAACCTCAAATATCATTGCTCAAAGTGAAGAAGATATTCCATAGAGGGGGGAAAAAGTTACCGAAAGTAGAAGTTACAATACCATCTAATATTTAACCCCTGTTTTATTAAAGGTGATTTAAGAGAAAATTATCTAAGTATAGTATATCTAAGTATATAGTATATATAATTATCTAAGTATAGTAGTATAGGTATATAATCCCAGAGAGTGGAGAGTGGAGACAGACGAGTTCAAAGTTCAAGGTCAGTCAGGACTAAACAGTGAATTCAAGACCATATGAGGCAGTGAGAACTTGTCTCATATTTTAAAAGTAGGAAAATGACAAACTATGTTTAATACATGTTTATACATACAAATAGATACAGACAAATAACCTTGCTATATATATATATCCATATCAGTTTTGATATATATCACATATAAAGATTTAAACTGTATAAAACATTTGTATTCTATGCATGTATACATATGGATCTATATAGTGAGCCATTTATTATGGAAACATAAAATAACATATGAGTTATTTATGTATAAATATAATAAATAAATATATATTTATAGTATTAAGTATTTATAATATATATAACTTAAACTTTTATTTTATTTTATTTTATTTTATTTTATTTTATTTTATTTTATTTTATTTTATTTTATTATTTTTTGGTTTTTTGAGACAGGGTTTCTCTGTGTAGCCCTGGCTGTTCTGGAACTCACTCTGTAGATCAGGCCGGCCTCGAACTCAGAAATCCGCCTGCCTCTGCCTCCCAAGTGCTAGGATTAAAGGCGTGCGTCACCACAGCCCAGCTAACTTAAATTTTAATAATATAGCAAAAACATAAAACTCAACCTTAAGTTTGAAGTATATAGTGTACAAATTATATTTAATTGGTTAAAATTTCTAATTAATGTGTGTATGAGTCCATATGTATGTGTGTACATTTGTGGGTGTGTGTACCATGGCTCCCACATGAACGTCAGAGATGAACTTGGAGAAGTTGGTTCTATTCTTTCACCCTGTGTGTCCCAGGGATCAAATTTAGGTGCTTAGTCTTAATTGTAAGTGCTTTTAATTATTGAGCTATTTCATGGGACCACAGATTATATTTCAAGAAAGACATCTTTTACATCATGAAACTACTCTTCAGGGTAGGCTATGTGCCTAATAGTAGATGGTCAGTGGAAAAAAAAAAAAACCTCAACAGAATCTTTGGAGTTTATTTGTCTCATAATGTCATGTAAGGTCTTCTCCTTCTCCTCCTTCTCCTCCTCCTTCTTCTCCTTCTTCTCCTTCCTCTTCCTCCTCTTCCTCCTCCTCCTCCTCCTCCTCATTCCTCTTCTATCTTTTTTATTTTTAATTTTTCTCCCTTTTTGCTTATACTGCAAGTTCTTTGGGTATATATTGTGGCTTCTGGTTTTGTGCATTGTGGGATTCTTAGCATGTGAACATGTGGGTCTCTGTGTCTCTACTATTTCTTGTGCTGTTACTTGGGCTCTTTTCATGGTTTTACCCTTTTCTGTTTTGTTTGTTTTTCTATTTCCCTTATTATAACTTACTTTATTTTATCCCTCAGGAGAGAGAGAGAGAGAGAGAGAGAGAGAGAGAGAGAGAGAGAGGTGGGTCTGGGAGGGAGTGGGGAAAAGCTAGAAGGGGTAGATGGAGAGAAGCTGTACTATGAACATACATTATACAAAAACAATTAATTTTAAATAAAAGAACAAACTAATAAAAACTGAAACTTTTTTTAAAAATAAAAATTATTAAAAGTTACTAGATAATACCACATATAAGAAACTTCACTATGAAGCCCTTGAATAGAGGTGAGGCACCTTATACTTGGTGTTAGCCTTGACTTCAAGGATAGAGGCATCCATTTTATTCTCTTTGAAATAAACACCATTTGGTTTACAATCTTGATAATAACAGAGCTGTGTAGAGCATCGTGTTAAGTGATGAGCTGGCCAGGACGTGGACATTGGTGTGTATTGGAGCATTTCTCACTGAACTTTTCTTTGTGTACGTCTGGGTTTCATCTACTTCTCTTTGGGCCACATAGTCCCTGATAGTGGTTAACTATATCCAAGGTTGAAGTATTAGGAGAAGACATAGTTGGCTCTGTTTTTCAGACTGAATCTGTCACCTTGTGTTGGCTTATGTAAAGCTGTGTTCCTTGGCTTCTGCTTGTCCCTGTCTAGGTTTTACCTCTGGAAACATGAAGCAAAGTTCAGTTCCCAGTAGCTATGCCCTGCAGTAAGCTCCAAGGAAAGGAGAGACTGTTAATTCATTCTGTACTCATGTGGAAACCATTTCATACTCATTAAGTAGGGCAGTGTAGCTCACGAACATTCACCAGGGCAGCAGAGATGTGCAAAGGGCTCGGCAGAAAGGTGAAGTGTGTATACATGATGAGGTGCATAGACACCAGGCTGCTACAGGGTGAGCATCTCTTCTGTCTGGATATCCCAGGACCTCGCATCACACTGGCAAAGACCATGATTAAGATGTGAGGTTTCTTGCTCACAATGCAAATACAACAGCATCTCTGTGAAGAAGTGTTGCATGGGGAATAAATGATTATTTTTAAAGCTAAAGACATCAGCATAGATTCAAAACCCAGAGATTGTTTTTATCTCTTTCAAAGGATCGACATGCTTCATGTGGCTGTTAATAGAAAATAAATAAAATAATGATTAGAAAGGATTTTAGATTTCTTTCACAGCACGTTGCCTTGAATTAAAGTACCGAAGAGTTAGATGAGTATAAGGCACAGATCATCAAATGCTTATGTTATCTTAAACATTCCTACAGAGCCTCTAAACCAATGAGATCGCAGCATGTTGGTGTCCCACAGGCTGACCGAGTCTTTGGCAGAATTGCTGGTCACTGTTTCTCACAGGTGCTAACAACAGGGAAGAGAACGTGATTCCTTTCCTATAGGGGAACAATGGGATGGGAGAATTTCACAAAAGAAGATCTCAACCCGCCAATTTCACAGAGACTGAAAGTGTGTTAGGCCTGCTTATAATAAGTACAGAACAGAACTGAATGTGCAGGCCCAACTTAGGGTGCTGCTTGGACAGTGCATTCTCAGGAAAGCCTAAAGCAGACCATGTATGGAAGTGCAGAAGCTGAATTTCCACAAGAGCAAGAAGGGAAGTAAATTATTTGGCTGCAGGAACTGTAAGGGAGATGCTAGGGTCCTGTTGCTTAAGGGTTCGATATACTTAAGGACAGTTTTAGAGGCCACTGAGTGACACCTTGTTCTTCATTTAATAAAAAGAAATGTTCTTCTTCACCGTGAATTAACATGGTGGTTCCTGTTTGGAAACCACTAGGTTTTTCCTCCTTGTTCAAGGGAATCCTTGTAAATTTTTATCATGACATAGGTGGGGTGTAGCTTGCTATTAACATCTTATATAGGGGTCAGAGTTGGCCATTAAGTATGCCATTATTCGTAGGGCAGCCCCTCACAACAAAGCAGTATACAGCTCTAAATGCTGATGCTGATGCATCAGGAAACTCTCAGCAAGAATCATGAGCCAGAAGGTTTAAGGTCATCTTGTTACCGTTACTAAATAAGGAACCAAGAGTCTAAGGTAAAGTATGATTGACAGGAAAATGTCCAGCTTGGCAGAGTAGTAATGAAAGACAGAACCCAAAATCTTGAAAGAATTCCTGGGTCACAAAACAGCTCATATGTCAGGTTCAAAAGACACAGCACGTGAGGTGTTCCGGTAGTGAGGTCTGGGAAGACTTTGAGTTAGAAACCAGGACAATGGACAAAATCAAGAATGCATGGGCTGCTCTAAGTTGTAACACAAGATGCTCCCCTTGTTATCAGCGACCTGTCTAGTCCACCTTGTCTAAGAAATATTAAATAGGTACCTCTGGGAAACATGAGAAGAGAATTACTTGGATGAAGACTGGTTAGAACATGCTCAAAGCCCACTGGAGATAAAAGCTTGTTTATGATATTTTTTAACCTGTTATTTTTATTTATGTATTTAGTTAGTTAGTTATTCATTCATTCAGCAACAGATTAGATATGACATATCTCATTCAAGTAAATGCCATTCATCAAATCTGAAGTGAGATGGTCATGAAGATCAGTCATTCTGTGCCTGTGCCTGCGCTGTTTATAGTGTGTGTGTGTGAATGTGTGGACATACATATCCATGTGACAGTCAGATGTCAACCTTGGGTACATTTCTCAGATGTTCTCTGCCTTGTTTTGTCAGGAGGGTTGAACATGGAGTTGGAACTTGCTGTTTGGATAAGGCTGCTGATCAGAGAGCCTCAGAGCTCTACCTGTCTTTGCCTCCCCAAGAGTGGGATTACAGGCAGTCACGACTATACCTGGAAATATTACATGGGTTCTATGCACCCATGTTCATGAGTAAAGCATGTTGCCAACTTAAGTTATTAGACCCTGGAGATAAATCTTTAGCAAGAAAGAAGTTTTCTTCTTTTTCTCACTTTGAAATCAAGGTTATTTGCCTGGAAAAAATAACTGAGTCAAAAAGAAAAAAACTCACTACAGAAAACAATATTGACTGGCTTCTATCACCTTGCTGGTTAAATGAGATCAGATACCTGCCTTTGCATGGCTTCCAGGACATTTCCAGTAATTCGGTTTTCAAGATCTGTCATGGTCTTGACTCGTCTCCCCTGACGCTCCTGCAACTGAAACTATCTCCCCCTTCAGTGAGTTTAAATTCTATTAAATCTGATCTTTTCAATTAGTTCCACTCACACACTTACACGATCTCTCCCCAAGGACATTGAAATAAGTTCACCGAGGGGAGGAAGCCAAAATACGAGTTTGACATCTGGGGAAGAACAACGTATTGTGTGATCATTTTTATCCCTGTATGGCTTGAATTATAGAGATAAGCCACTGAATCAGGAGCAGCATCGGCGGGAGAGTACAAGAGCATTGTCAGCAATGGCTGTCTTTGGAGACTGCCCCATTGATGAAGTAGATGTACAAAGGTAAACTCAGCTTGCTTTTATGTGAGCTAGAAAGACCCCGGAACGGAACTTGGGTCATTTTCTGCTATCCAAATAAGTTTTTCTTCAGTTTGCCTTCAGCAGTCTTACTTACATGTCTTTTTATATCAACTGAAGTAATTCTTGGCTGTCTCGGCTGTTTACCCCTTTGCACTAGATCCTGGCAGTCCTAACCCTCCATTAGCTATTATCTAACACAATGACAAACTATGTGTCCCACGTCAACCTCACCCTGTAGATTAGTCCCTCCAGCCTTCAAATTATTTCCTAAATCTTCTCAGGATACAAGTGAACAAGCCTCACATTTCTGTGTTAGTTCTGTGGGTGTTTTGCAAACAGTGACTGTCTGGCCCATCCTCAGTGGTAAGTTGTTAAAATTATCTTTTTGTGCCTGCATTTATCTGATGCCATTATCAACTTTATAACACAGATACAAAAAGAACTGACACACTATCTCACCAATAACAAACCATACACATCCTTTGCTACTTAATCTACATATTTTGACCTTGTAAGTGTTTGTTCTTGAGGCTAGTCTCTCTCTCCCTCCTTACCCCCCTCCCTCCCTCCCTCCCTCCCTCCCTCCCTCCCTCTCCCCTCTCTGTCTCTCTGTCTCTCTGTATGTCTCTCTCTGTCTCTCTGTCTCTGTCTCTCTCTCCCTCCCTCCCTCCCCCTCTCTGTCTCTCTGTATGTCTCTCTCTGTCTCTCTGTCTCTGACACACACACACACACACACACACACACACACACACACACACACACAAACTTCCATTCACCAAATGCTTAAGGAAACAGTTAATGACTATTTTCCTGTGAGGCAAATTTCTATGTGCTTAGATCAGGGAGACTTATTTGAAAATATTGCTGCAAGTCTCAACAGAGTTGTCACCTGTGTGGTTATATATAGATTCAAACCTTGACACTATATTCCTCAGATAGAAAGAATGGATATGTGTGTTATTATCTCAACAATTCTCTGTCACTTTAGAGTTTTCTAATTCCCATCTTTTTGTCCCCTCTTTCTTCTATCGGCTTGTGTACTTGGAGGAAGCCCTTCTGTGGATTTTTATGTGCAACATCTCTGAGTCCAGTTATTTAATCGGTGACTCCAAGTACTTCCCTGTCATCCCAGCCCCTGTGAAAGTTCAGGAGTTCAAGTCCAGTATGAGCCATGTAGCAACCTATTTCAACAAACCAAATGAGGGTTCAGGGAGACATCTTAGCACTTGCTGCCAAGCTTAATAACATGGATTCTATCCCTTAGATGCTTATGGTGTGAAGGGTATGGACTCTCTCAAATTGTCTTCTGATGTGTACTCTGACTCTAGGGTCATGACATACATAAATCCCTGTATACACAGATAGTAATAAAATGAATTTTTGTTCAAAATTCAAAATTCTCTCATGTCTTTACACATAGCACTCAGGAGACAGAGGCAGACAGATCTTTATGAGTTTGAGACCAGCCTGATCTATGTAGTCAGATTCAAAACAGCCAAGCTACATAGTGAGACTCTGAGATAAAACAACAACAAAAAACATTAGTATGATATGATATTATTAAATTTTAAAATGCCACAAAATGGTTTTATAATGTTTTAAGCAGGCAGATTGCCCTTGGCTGCAAGAAAATTGAATATGCCCCAAACATAGCCCTCTCACTGTAACCTGTACCATGGAACTTTGCTATCCTGCTCCTTGGATTCCTAATCTATGACTGTCTTCCTCAGCCTAGGTCTCATGCTCTCTACTCAGTATTTTCATGAGCTATTCCTAAGGTACTTTATCACTGTTTAAAAATAATGTATTAACAAACCTCCACCCCTCCTTCAACTTGATAATTTAATTCTTACATTTTAAAATGAATGTAGATACATAATATACAGTAGAGTGCTTGCCTAGAATGCACAAGGCCTTGAGGATATGCCCGGCACTCCATATACATAAAGGGAGAAAACATTTTGTTGTACTCACAGCCCTTCTACTAATACAAATGCAGAAGAACATCATGGCCGTACACCACACTTAGCTTTCTTACACAGGTCCCATAGGATCCCCACTGACTCCAGTTGAGAGGGAACTGGGTGACACTTCATAAAGAACACAGTGGGCCTGCCTTTAGAAGAGCTACATTTCACTTCCAGTTTTGATCTTTTGGGGTACTATGACTTTCGGAAAGTTTCCATCTTCATGGGTTCCCAGTTCTGTTCCTTGAACATTTATTTCACACAGTGGCCAGATAAGGAGAGTGTAATATGTTTTACAGTGTGGTGACATGGATGGTCTGTGTTTTCTTGAAGTTCTACAGGGATGACATAACATATGTCTCCCTGTCTCCCTGTGTCCTAGCCCTACATGTATGTGGATGACCAAATTTGATTGATTAGGCTCCTGTCCTGGATAGTTTTATATCAATTTGACATAAGCAAAAATATCTGAGAGGAAGAAACCTCAATTAAGGAAAATACTTCCACACAAATAGGTTGTAGGCAAGCCTGAAAGGCATTTTTCTAATTAGTGATTGATGAGGAGACCCCAGCCTATTGTGGTTGGTAGTCAATCTCTGGTGGTCCTGGGTTCTGAAAGAAAGGAGGCTGTGCAAGTGATGGGAAGCAAAACAGTAAGCAGCACTCATCCATGGCCTCTGTATCAGCAACTCCCTCCAACCTCCTGCCCTGTTTGAATTCCTGTTCTAGCTTCCTTTGATGATAAACAGTTATGTGGAAGTCTAAGCCAAATAACCTCTTTCTTTCCCAACTTGCTTTGGTTTATGGTGTTCACCATAGCAACAGAAACCACCTAACTAAGACCCGAGTATTTTGTCAGCCTCTATCTTATACCTTCAGAAAGGAGAATTTCATTAGATGTTTCCTCTGAGAATTACCTATGGTGTGTGAAATGTTCCATTTCTCTTTAATCCAACACAGTGGCTGCTAGCTACATGTGGGTTTTAAGGGTTTCTCTATCTAAGATTTCTAGCAATGGGCATACAGATCCTAAATGGGGTTACATCTCCTGTAACCAGTCAACTTTCAGTGGAGGATTAAAACACCAACCCAACCACAAAACCTTCGATCTACAATTTCTCCTGCTTGGCTGCAAGATGTACCAGAATAAAGGTGACACAGAAATTGTGGGAGTGGCCAACAAATGACTGGTCCAGTTTGAGATTCATAATATGGGAAGCCCACCTCTACCACTGCCAGGAAGACCAGGGGCAAGAGACTGGATGGCCCAGAGACACATGGTAGAACCAAACATAAATGGGAAAAAAAAATCAATGAAATGATTTCTAATTATATTCTGCTATACTCATAGATTGGCATTTCATCCAATTACCATAAAAGAGGCTTCACCCAGCAACTGATGGAAACTGATGCAGAGACCCACAGTCAAACATTAGGCAGAGATTGGGGACTCCCACTAAAGTAGAAGAGGAAGGATTGTAGGAATCAGGGGTGTCAAAGACTCCATGAGAAATCACATAGAATCTACAAACCTGAGCCCATAGGGGCTCAGAGACTGAACTCACAACCAGGGAGTCTGCGTATAACTGACTTAGGTACTCTGCAAATATATTATGGTTGTGTAACTTTGTGGGACTCCAAACAGTGGGAGTAGGAACTACCTTCCTTTGGGACCTTTTCCTCCTACTAAGTTGCCTTGACTAGCCCTAATAGAAGAGTAAGCCTAGTCTTACTGCAATTTGATATGACATGGGTGACTGAGATCCATCAAGGCTGACCTCTTTTGAAGAGAAATAAAAGATGAATGGATTTGGGGGTGGGCAGCTGGGAGTCGAAAAGGATCCTGCTGTTAGTATGCAAAATAAATGAAATTAAAATAAAAAGAAACTGTGGTGATCATTTCAGTTGAAAGTGAATCTTAAGATGAATTTTACAATTTAAATAGTCACATTTGACTTGTGATTACTCTTAGGGGACATCTGCTACCTCATTCTCTAATTCTATCCCCATTTCTGTCTCTATCTTCTGTCTGTCTGTCTGTCTGTCTGTCTCTTTCTGTTTCTTTGTCTCTGTCTCTTTTTCTCTCTTTGTCTCTGTCTCTCCCTGTCTCTCTGTCTCTCTGTCTGTCTTTGTCTCTGTCATTGAATGCCTGCACGCCTATGTGTGTGTGTGTGTGTGTGTGTGTGTGTGTGTGTGTGTGTATGTTGCCTTCTTTCTCTCCTCAGCAATCCAGATCCAATGTAGACTTGCTTTAGAGCTGGTATTTTTTAATGCCTTCCTGACAGTGAGCAGACAGGATACGTGTTCTGTGATCTGGAACTTTCTACCATTCTCTGGAAATGTAAAGGAATTCAAATTCCCTTTTTTGCTCTGAAGCAAAGGACTTCTCCCTGGAGGATCCAGCTACAACGCAGTCAGTGATGGGCATCTCTCCTGATGAGCTCATCTTTACACCTGAGTCCTCATTTTCCCCTTCAGGACCCATCATGGCTGCCTATGGCCATAACACGCCTATCTCTTAAGCAAGTTCTTTGAAGGATGTTTCAGCTCAGTTTTCTTTCTCTGAACCAACCATCTCTTTCCAGTTAAAACAACTATCATTTGGGACAATATAATCTAGCTTATTATTTAGTGTTTTGTTTATCATGTTATCATTTGTTCTTCATTAAATTTGTTTGCTTATTGTTGGCCCAAAATGGCTCCATGGGTCAGGGCACTTGCCATAAGGCTTGAAACTTTAGTTTTACTCTTGAGACACATAGTAGAAGAATAGATGTCACTAATTTAATTTGTGCTCTAATCTCTACACATACATGGTGCCAAGTACATGCCCAAACATATACCCACACATGTACAGAAAGTAAACAAAAATATATGTAATTTTTTAAAGGTATAATTTCTGTTGTTTGTTTGTTTGTTTATTGTGAGAACAGGTATTTCAATCTATCACAAGCTTGAGAAGCTCCTGCCTCAAGCCCCTCTGTGCTGTGTGATAGAGATATGTGTCACCAAGCGCATTCTAGGCCTAAACATATTTTGTAAAACTTCCTTTCCCTGTGACCTGTTTAAATAGTACAAGAATGCAGCTATGAGAACACCTTGTAGCTATTTTTTAACTTTCTTAATATATTCTGTAATTAGGATAGCTATATTTTCTTTTTCTTCGCAGATCATTCTTGGGGGATTATTGCTGAGGAAATACTTTGTCATGGAAATTTTCTGGGAAATTATTTACCTTATGTAAGTTTTCAGGTTTATTTGCATAATGGTAAGGATACGCCCTGCCACCACTGTTTCCTGTCAGTGAACATTTCCTCATCTCCAGCTTCCCTCTGCAGATGCTCAAGATTCTTTTTTTACTTACTGACCTGCTTGGTGTCAGGTTTCGCTAAGAATGAGCTGTGTTTTTAGATTTGTTTTGTTGTAATTATTTTCTTTACAAGTATTTAGTTTTTACATCTCTTAATTCCTTCCTCTGAGATTTTTCTCTTCTCTTGGTTTTTGAATGTGCTATTTCACAAATTTTCTTGATTTCTCAACTACTTAATGGATTTAAATAAAAAAGATGTCTCTTTAGCTGATTTTAGTTTCACTCTGAGTTTGGTGCATAGCACCTATTTTGGAAAAAAAAAACATTCTTCTTTAGAATTTTTAAAACAGTGGGGTTTTTTTGGTTTTGTTTTTTTTTTTTAATCAAATGAAGTTACTTGGGTTGCTTTTTTACTGCTAATTATCAAAGAGATCTCACTTAAACTTTAGGGAATTTAGAGTGGTATTATTATTGCTTAATGGATATTTTTAATGTTTCCAATTATGCATTACAATTTCATATTTTACTCAAACGGCTGTTAACCGAAACCTCTACAGTCTTAACTATTTGTTTTGATTTTTTTAACCTAGCATGAGTTTAAAGAATTGTGGTTTCATGTTTTTAATTTCACTAGGTTTGAGCTTTCCATATTTTGAAATTTTGAAGTCACATTATTTGGTATGCAGAAAGATTAATAACTTTTTGATTATGTAGTTTATAGTTGTAGACATCACATTGTCTCATCCCATCAGTAGGACTCGATTAAAAATCATATCATAGCCTTTTGCATATGTTGTTAATCTTTGCTTAGTATTTGTATGAACTAACCTTGGATATCCTTGCAGATCTCTGTCTCTTTGTTTCTCTCCCTCTCTCTTTCCCTCTCTCTTTCTCCCTCTCTCCCTCTTTATTTGTACACTTGTGGGGATTCATTCTAGGCTCCCCTGCATGCTGAGCTTTTAAGCTATGTAAGCCCTCTTTTCACTGGACAATCTTCATGTCACTTACTTCAGTGTGTCTCAATATTTGCAATATTTGTCATTCATCCCATAACCCAGAGCTCCCGAACTCCAGCAGTAACTGTTTTACACAGATATTTATTTTAAGTTCCACATATGAAAGTAACCAAGACATATTTCTTTTTCTATGCCTATGTCTTTCATTTACCATAGTGTCTTACAGCCACTGCTTAGCTGAAAACAAAGGATTTTATTCTGCATAACATTCCATACTCTATGGGGAACCCCATGTAGAGTTCTATAAGAACCTAAACATAGGACCTACCTGATGATCAAGCCAAGGCACATCTCTGTATGTATTAAAGGAAGTAAAATGTCAGAGAGACTCCTGGGTCTCCATGTTTACTCTTGTGCTGACGTGTGGTTCACAGCACATTGCTGTGGTGCTGGGGAAGCGGCGTCAACTCTGCTGCATTACAAATATGCTTTAAGAAGCAAATGTCTGTGAAACGACAGATAAATAATTTGGTAGCAAAACCTATTCAGTAACATTATCATAAGTTAGCTATGGAGGAACATGAGACTCAAGATAAGGTTGTTACTTTATACAGGGTGCTCCCAAAACCCATCTCCACCAACCTAAAAGAGGGGACTTCCGCCCCAAGACCAAGCAGAGAGGGGTCACCCAGAACCCACTCTGACTGATGATCTGAATTCTTGCTTAGGCTTCGAGGCTAAGCACTGCAAGGGAATATAAATAAAACTTAAAAATATCTCTCTGGGTTCCCTGAGGGACAAGCCTGACTGCATAGGGGTTGATGTCAAAAGTATCCCCTCTCCAGGAAAAAGACATCCGGATGGGTATGGCCCTCATGGCTCACTGGACAACGACAGGGGGACCAGAACCATTACAAGGTCCCCTTCAATTACTGGAGGTCAGGCCTCTAACCCCACCTTCAAAAGATTAGAATCGCCATAGCCCTTCTATACTTAGAGAAGGGAGGAGATGTCAGGGGCAGCCCTGATTACACACTGAAGGCCTAAAATCAGCCATAGGCCTAAAATCAGCAATAGGCCTGTCATACATGTATACTAACACCAAGTCTTGGGTCTCTGTGAAAAAATATTGAAACATGGCTATAAGCTAATGTCAACAGGCAGCTTTTGTGGAAGTTTACCTGCCCGAGTAGTCATAGACCTTGTAAATAGGTAGTCTTGGCAGACAATATCAACTTAGATAAGGACAAGTGAGTCATAGGCAGAGTCATAGTGACCTGGCCCCTGAACCTTCACCCAGCAGATACCCGGCTCTGAAAGATATCTGTATTCCCCCTGAACACCCACACTCCAGTGTCATCCCCTTCCCCACATCCTGCCTTTCTGTGTCTATAACCCCTGTGTGAATGAATTACGATTTGATAAAAAATAAATAAATTATTTTTTTAAAAAAGAAGTAAATGTCTTCATATATACTAATTGGTTACATCTCTGAATTAGCAATAACTCTGGAAACATTTACATACCAGTCTCATCAATATGCAGTTCATTTCTTCCAACCCATCCTGTTTCTGGCAGCATCGTGCCTCTGATCATAGTCTGGGCCTTAGTTCTTGGCATTGAATGCTAAGCACTTAACAAATAAGTGCTGAGCTAATTATTGGCCTTAGTGTATAAAGAACTTACAGATTTAAAATGGTCAAAAGTCAACTTAATATAGTTGTAAAATCATAGTCTTCCACTCATTCTGCCTCACACCTCTGTGCTTGGTAAGGTAAAGAGAATCTAGCTGACAGTGGTTAATGTTTATCTGTTGATATACTTGTGGTAATTTTCCTAAATTTAGATTGAGAATGTTTATAGTCCTGTATTATTTTAACAACCATTTTTCAACACAGCTAATAATATAGGAATAGAATAAATATATAAGTGTATATTAAATGCATAATAAATGTACAATATAAGTAAACACAAACACAAATAAATACAATATACAAGTATAGAATTCTTTTATTTGTTTACTAAAGATATATCTAATTGTTTATGTGTCTCTTTATGTACATGCTCAGGTACTTGTGGGGCCCAGAGGAGGGAGTCTGATCTCCTGGAGCTGGAGTTACAGGATATTTAGCTACCTAATGAGGGTGCTGAGAATCAGACTCTGGTCCTCCAAAAGAGCAGCAAATGTTCTGAAAGGCTGATTTAACTCTCTAGTGCTGTTACTACATTTACTTTCTGTGTATGCGAGGGGTAGTTTGGGGAGTCAGTTCTTCCATATCCAATGAGGCCTGGGGCTTGAACTCAGAACGTTGGTCATAGCAACAAACACCATCACCTGCCAACCCATATCAGCAATCTTAGCATCAGCTACGCTACTACTACTACTATTATTATTATTATTATTATCATTATTATTATTATTATTATTATTATTGGATTAGTGATGAAATCAACAGTGAAGGGCCAGTGACTTGGTGACTCTTAGTGTCACACCAGGTGAGTGAAGGTCAGGTGACTACATGGTCTCATGTAGACAATACATTCCTTCATTGTTCTAAATTTGGTCAGTCCATACACAAAGATAGCCCATGAAAGCTTAGATGGAAAAACTGCTATCTAGATCCAAGTGCAGGGTTAGAACCATCCCTTCATGAAATTCACACAGTGGACCTGGAACACATGAGAACACACAGTCCCACAGAGACTTTGTGGGACTAGGAGAGGAATTGTCTTTTTGTTTGTACATACTTTGTGTGCATGTCATAATAAAACAATCTCTCTCTCTCTCTCTCTCTCTCTCTCACACACACACACACACACACACGTGCACACACACATGAATATTACACTTCTATTTTGTTACTGTTAAACCATATTTCACAGATTTCTTGTTTCTCATGGAAATAAAGGTCTTTAGGGAGGGGTTGGAGACGTGGTTCAGTGGCTAAGAGCATTTGCTATACTTTCAGAGGTCTCAGGTTCAATTCCTAGGACCTGAATGGGCTCACAACCACCTGTAACTCCAGTCCTAGAGCACTTAATCCTGTCTTCTTGCCTCCCCGTGTTTAGCGCATGCATAGTACACATACTTACATGTAGGCAAAACACCCAAACACACAAAAATATAATTAAGACATTTCTTAATAATTAGGAAAAGTATACATTCATACCAAGGGTATATCATATGTCTGGGTGTCAGTGTGTTTCAAATACATTTGCTATTGTTGTTGCTCGAGACAAGATCTTACTCTATAGACCAGGTTTCCCTGTTGTACACTATGTAGCTGAGGCTAGCTTCAAACGCACACCAAATGCTGAGATTTTAGGCAATTGTCACCCACTCTCATTGGAACACACTTTGACCACTCCACATAAAAGCTGATTCACTAGTAATCATAATTCACTGTGGGTCTGGTTCTGTGCTCTCTGCTCTAAGTTAAAGCCATCTCCCCGTTCTTTCTAGTTTTGTCTCTTATATAGTTCTTGACTTGCCAGGGCCTAAGTACAGTGACAGCAGCAGACATCTGAGCTCCCGACCATCAATTTTAGAAATGGATGGAGTATTGAGAAAAGTTTAATTGGCCAAACCGAGACCCGCAAGTAATCAGTAGAGAGGAAAGCAAAGAATACCTGGCTGAAGAAACAAATGTATTATAATTAGGCCAATTATCCTCCATGTCGTTCATCAGCCTGCAGTGATAAAGGCCATTAATGAGCTCTGACAGTGACAGCATTACTTTCTAATCTTAATCCCCTTTTTTTGGGTTATTAGCTTTAATGCTACTTGCACAGAGATAAGTTAATTTACACTAAAATTAAATAGAAAAATAACAAGTCATGATTGCTGTGTCTGAGCAGTGATTTCTAAAAGTTTCTCTCTGGCTGAAAAAACTTGCTGAAGACACTGCCATCAGCCCAAACCTTCTTAGCAAGGTGAGGATAAGGGGAACCACAAAGTCACCCTTTAAAGGAGACATGAATATTCTTGTAGGCTGTCACTAGGTTTATAGTGGGGTGTGTGTGTGCGTGTGTGTGTGTGCGCACACATACATGTGTGCTGCATGTAGATGCTACAGTAGGTACATTGGTCATATCCCTCTGTTACTGGGATTGTTGCCCCCAGATAGATTCTCTCACTGAATCAGAGGCTCACCGTCTAGGCTAGACTGGCTGGCTAGTGAGCTCTCAACATTCACCTGACCTTCCGCTGATTCTCAGTGCAGGGCTTACATACAGGCAAGCACAGTGACACCTCAGCCTTCATGAGGCTATTGGGATTTGAGCTCAGACTCTACACTTGTAAAGTTAAGTACTTTTACTCACTGAATAATGTCCAGAATATCTGGTGTATAGGGAATATTATTCAATTGTGTTAGTGCTTCAGGGATCTTGTGTTTATTTCATGTTATGGTCTAAGGACCATCAAGAAAATGCTTCAAAAAGGCCAGTCTTTTGAGCCCTAACAAAGGCTCTTAGACCTCAAGATGTTTAGATGTGTTAGTAATTAGGCCTTGAATTATGGCCCATTTCAGCCTTATTAAATCTGCTCTGTCCTGGGGTCCCAGGACTCAGGAAATCATTAGAACAACTTCTAGGCTTTTTTGAGATGTTCTAATAAAATACTCTGACAAAGGCAACATATGGAAGAAAAGAATTTGTTCAATCTGCCTCACAGATCAAGGCTACAAACCATAATGATGGATGAAGTTCAAGGCTGCAGGCGCTTGAAGCACCTGTTGACATCATTTCCAGCATCAGGAAGAAGAGTGAAGCATGCTGCTGCCCAGCTCACTCTTTCCACATACACACAGTCCAGGCTTCCGGCCAGGGGATGGTACCGCCCACAGTGTGCTGTCTTCCAGCTTCAATTAATGCAATCAAGATAATCCCACATGGGCATACATGACCAGAGGCCCATCTTCCATCCAGGTGATCCTGTATTGTGTCAAGTTGATATTTCATACTAACCATCAATCACACCACCCTAACTGTGAACAGCAGTATTTTATTCGCTGTGTTCCTGGGATGAATAAAAGGGAGAACAAACAGAGCTGAGTACCAAATATTATCTCTCTCTGCTTCTAGCTAGGGACCCAGAGAGCCAGAGAAATTGAAATAATTTCTCTCATGCACAGACATCAAAAGAATATTGTTACATAACGGATACAAAAGAGGAAGTGACACAGTATATCAGGAATTTATGCAAAAAATAATCTCTTAGACAAACAGATAAAAACAAGTTTACTTTCTTAATATGACATAACTTATCTGTGAGAAATTTCTAAACCATTTCTTTAATGGTTGTTTCATCACTGGACTAGAAATAAGTGCCAGACATGGAAGCAAAAGAATTAATTAAGCAACAAGTGAGTTGGAGTTGGAAGTCTGTCATTGACTGTCAAGGTCTTCTTAGAAGACAAAATATCTTTACATATACTGCTGTTGTTAACAGCGGGGATTTAGCAGTTTTTAAAATATTGGGTCAAGTTATATTATATTACATTACATTATATTATATTGAAAATGGCCATTGTGATAATGTATTTGCCATAACATAAAAATATTTATATAAAGAGAGGTCTCAATGAATGTGTAAGGACACACACATCCAGACAGAAAGAGAGAGAGATTTTCTTAAGAGAAAGTGAAAACTTAAAGTAATTTTAGGTAGAATAAGATATATTTGTAACCTAGAGGATTACGAAAATATAAATTATCATTAAGTAATTTTCTAATGCAAACCTAGACTGTTGATGTATCATCAAAACAATTTTGTAAATCATTTACCAACAAAATACAGCGTTATAAAATATAACCACACCTCATCTCTTCCCCAGCTCCTGACTACTGATTAGCTATGGGTATCTCCAGCATGTTGTGCAAGTATCTATGTTTCTGAAGATGGGGTAATTGTTATTGTCTCCCCGCCCCCGACTTGCTACACAGTTCCTCTCTCAGAATTGCTAGCTGTGAGCCACCACATGGGTTCTGAGAGTAGAACCTAGGTCCTCTGCAAGAGTAGTAAGCTATTTTAGCT
This sequence comes from Grammomys surdaster, assembly GCF_004785775.1. Classification (NCBI taxonomy): domain Eukaryota; kingdom Metazoa; phylum Chordata; class Mammalia; order Rodentia; family Muridae; genus Grammomys; species Grammomys surdaster. The sequence continues at coordinate 213,248 of NW_021620449.1, read as the reverse complement.
GTTGAGCTAACCGTCGTCTAGACTCTTAAAGGTCATTTGAATTGGAACAGAATAGAAGTTGGTGAAAATTTTTGCCATGTAAATAGAATTTGTGATTATGGGGTATAAAAAACTAGACTCAACAATCACTAGCCACATAGGAAGAGACTTAAAAATGAATGAGATTATAATTAGAAGATAAAAGATAAAAATATGGAAAAGAAATGAAAGATGTCTAAATGACCAATGAATACATATAAATATTTCATATCATTAATGATATTTGATATCATTAATTATAGGGGAAGAGCAACAAATTTGGGTTGGATACAGAAGCTCATGGCAGGGCATGATCACTTAAAGACTGTATTCCGTAATGCATAAGCACTACAAACAGTAATTCCAGAAAAGAGAAGACCTCTTTGAAGCAATTTATAAATCCCCAACTTCCCAAGACTGGAGAGATGGTTTGGCATTTCCAGAACTTACTGCTATTACAGAGAACCAGAGTTCTGTTCCCAGCACCCACACTGAAGGCTCACAACTGCTCTGCAACTTAAACTTCAAGGTATATGATGAACTACTCTGGCCTCTGAGGGCAGCTTCAATCACTTGGAAGACCAAACACATGCAAGAGCACTCTCTCAAGCTCTCTCCTGCTCCTTCTCCCTCTCCTGCTTCCTCTTCCTCTCTCTCTCTCCTTCTTCTTCCTCCCCCTTTCCCCTCTTTCCCTCTACCTCTAATAATAAAAACAAAAACAACTTTAAAAACATTTTTTTCTGGGCTATCTACATTTTCTTGCTGGTTGTGGTAAGAATGACCACAAGAGCCAAGAACACAGTCAATGTAAATGCCTGGATGGACTGAGAAGGTATGGTATACACCCAAGGGAATATTGTTTGGCTACAAAAGTGGGTGGCAGCTTGTCACCTGTAACAGAATACATAACCTGGGGGATAGTAAACAAAATGACCCAGGCCCTGGAATGCCACCACTGGAAAGCTCACTCACATGGGATCTATGAACACTAGTTTTATAGAAAGTGAGAATAGATACACATGCCAGAGAGGGGAGGGTTGGGGAAGAGGTGGGACTAAGCTACAGCTGGAGAGCAGTAGAAAGCCGGCATGGTATGACACAGCACTGAGGCCACAGACTGCAGCAATATACTGTGAATTTCAATCAGCCACCAGGAAGACCCTAAACATTTTCAACACAAGAAAAAGATAGTGTTTTGTGGAGATACATTTATTATGAGTTAAATGTTGTATAATGTGCAGGTGTGTCAAGTCTAATACACTGTCCTATTTATGCACAAATTTTAGGGGCTTTATTTGTTTGTTTGTTTTATTACTTTTATTTTATGTTTTTACAGTACATCCACTGCCCCTACCACTTACCCCTCCCACAGTTCCACATCTCATTCCTCCTCCCCCTGTCTCCAAGAGTATGCCCTCCCCTACCAGACCTCCCTACTCCCTGGAGTCTCGAGGAGAGTCAGACCAGGCAGTTCTCTGCTATACATGTGTAGGGGGCCTTGGACCAACTCCTGGATGCTGTCTGGTTGATGGCTCAGTGTCTGACAGATCTCAGAGGTCCAGGTTAGGTGAGACTGCTGATCTTCCTATGAAGTTGCCCTCCTCCTCAGCTTCTTCCAGTCTTTCCCTAATTCACCCACAGGAGTCCCTGACTTCAATCCAATGGTTGGGTGTTAGCATCTGTCTCAGTCAGCTGCTTGTTGGGCCTCTCAGAGGGCAGCCATGCTAGGCTCCTGTCTGTAAGCACAACATAGCACTAGTAATAGTGTCAGGCCTTGGAGCCTCCCCTTGAGCTGGATCCCAATTTGGACCTGTCACTGAACCTCCTTTACCTCAGTCTCTTCTCTATTTTTTGTCCCTGCAGTTCTTTTAGATAAAAACAATTCTGGGTCAGAGTTTTGACTATGGGATGGCAATCTACCCCTCCACTTGATGCTCTGTCTTTCTACTGGAAGTGGACTCTACAAGTTTCCTCTCCCCACTGTTGGGCATTTCATCTAAGGCCCCTCCCTTTGAGTTCTGAGAGTCTCTAACCTCCCAAGTCTGATACTTTCTAGAGGGTCCCCCCACCTTCCACCCCCAAAAGGTTGCATATTTCCATGTATTCTGCTGGCCCTCAGGGCTTCTCTCCTGCCCTCCCCATACCTGGTCATGTTCTCTTTTTTCCCTCCCTATCACCTCTCCCACTACATGTTAAGAAGTGGGAAAGGCTAGAAACTTAACTCAATGGTATAAACACTCACCTAGTGTATGGAAAGCCTTGGTTTTGATCCCCCTAAACCACAAAAATATAGAGATGTTAATTTAAAATATCTTCTAATTTAACTAAATTTTCAATTGCATGCACGCTTTGTATATTAAAATTTGAATTATATAAGGACTTCTGAGTAACTATTCTGGTTCTTTCATACTTGTATCAGCTTATCTGGGAGGTACTTAACATTTCTTCTACTGCATTCTATCATGTACCCTTTCAAAAACTTAAATTTATTTATGTATATTGGGGAGATGTTTATGCCACAGTGGTATATGGAGATAGAGGACAACTTGCGGGCATCTGTTCCATCAGTACGGCTTCTGGGGATCAAATTTAGTTTGTCTTGGTGACAAGATCCTGTATCCACGGAGCCATCTAGACACCCAATATCATGTTCTCCTTAAGCAGTCTCATTAGTGTATTCAAATGAGATAGTCTGTGTCAGACACACTCAGGAATTGCTGCCTTTATGTGTCTGAATTTGCTTCTTAGTTATTGGTGTTTACTATGCTGCCTTCTTTTGTGGGAAATTTGCTCTTGTTTTATTTCTGGGGAGGAGTTGTGAAACCCATCATCCTCTTGTTCCTGTTTTCCTAGGACTGGAATGATAGGAACACCCCTCTATGACTGACCCTCAGGGATTTTTTTCCTTCAGTGTTGTATATAATTTTAATTCTGGCTGTTGCTGCTGTCTTAACACCTCCCCTATCGACATCTCCTTTCTGTAAGAATTTCTAATCTCAGGCTTTAATTATGCTTTTCCAGAAAGTATTTGTTTTCCTTTCTGTTCAAGGACTTTTGTAAGTTAGGTAGTTCTACTCACATACATTTAAATTTATGCTTGATCTATAGATGATAGCCCATTTGTTTAGCTCTACCCATGCACACATATATACAAATGTTTCTCAAATAATTCGTATATATGTGTGCATATATGTATGTTTGTAATATAAATATATATATAATATATATATATACAAAACATACATATATGCACACATATACACTGAACACAAAAGTCTTGTGCATGAGCGTGCATGCACACACATTTGTGTGCGCACAAACACACACACACACACATACACACACATACACACACACACACATACACACATACACACACACATGCACATATTTCCTTACCTTTCCCTCCACTAAAATTCAAAGATGACTTTTATCCATCCCTCTTATCTATCCCTCTTATCCATCCCTCTGTTATTTTTCTTCAGTTTTCTATATCATCCACAGTTCTGTCAATGAAGACCTGACGTCCTGATCTTGCATTCAATCTTCTTGCCTTGCATATGCCCCAGACATTAGCGTCAGCCATCACAAAGGCAGAGACACGACTTTGTAACAGGCAATCAGCTTGGATCAGATACACCAGGAAATATGGCATCAGTAACTCTCCATTCCCTTATCACTCTGCATCACCCTTTCTCCATCTGCAATGATTCTATTTCATCCCATTCCACACTAGATATTGCAGTGTATCCAGAGATGGTTTGATCCTGCATTAGAGGGGCCACATTGGCCATCTGGCTACCACCTCGATACAAGAAATCCACTTCTGTTACATTAAAAGTCCTAGCTGCCAAAACCAGAATCCAATGTATAATTTAAAACAAAGGGGATGGGACTGGGGAGTAAACCCACAGCAACTTCTATTTCTGAGTTCCGACATCCTTCTTCACACAAATACAGACCATGGTTTAAATGAGGACTTAATTATATGCTGGGAAGACTGCTGGGGAACTTGGCAGACACTCTGCTTTTAGAAGCACTGCACATAGGGTTATTATCACAGTTTACATGAGGAGTACTTCTTCCTAGATCTCTTACTACAGCAAACTAATAACAATGACATACACATCCTTAAGAAAGACTGGGACGTATAGGGAAATGATCTGTGGGCTGAATCTATGAGTGAGTGAAGGGTGCCCTATGTGAAGGGAGGTTGGTGAGCAACCACTTGTCACAAGAGGAAAGACTTTTTAATTTTCAGAGCAAATTAAAGCCCAAAGCCTCATATTTCACCACCTTGCTGACTGATAGGCTCCAAGGATGCAAAAAGGGCAAACTGTGCAGCCTGAGCTCAGCTTCTCTGCTTAGAAATCAGACGCAAGGTTGAACCTGTATGAGATATTGTCTGAGCATATGGGCAGGCAGTGGCTCTTACTCTACCTATGGCTCAAAATGAAATGATCTGGAATGCAGACCTGTTGATTGGCCTCTGCTTCTGAGAGTGATTGCTTTCAGGAAGCCCCCATCAGATCTTCTCTCAGCACACACATGTCTTACAAGACTTCCCTCTATAGTGAGGCAAGAGGTCAAATGCCTCCTTTTCAGAATTACCCCTTCTGCAGAACACATGTTACACAGAGAGCATTTCTTTCCCATGGGCTATAGTAGATCAACTCCATGCAACCTCTGACTTTAGCTTTTAAAAGGACAGAGTTTCTGGGTTGGTTATTTGAGTGGCTGAGCAACTGGAAGAACATGCTCATTGTCCTACTAAAGAAATAAAATAGAAAATTCCTCAAATACATTGGGTGTAGAATGGGCTCCTCCTGGATAAGCCTTGGAAACAAGTGCCGTAGGGTTGAAGTCACCTGGAACTTCACTGACTTATCAGGCTGTACTATAAACCACCCAGAGTGACCCACCACTAATATATGGAACAGAAGAATGGCTTCTGTTATTGCTCCTAGACCTGTAAAGTCATGCGCCAGCAGCTGACACGTGTGTGTGTGTGTGTGTGTGTGTGTGTGTGTGTGTGTGTGTGTTATACCTGGGAAAATAAATATACAATGATATCTTGAAGGCTTGTGTCTTGCATCTAAAAGGTTTTGCTTCCTAAGAAAGACATATTAATGCCAATTAGTTTATGCTGATTGTGTTGTTCAAACAAACTACATGCTGAATTATATCTCTGAGTTTCCAATAATTGTAAAAAGAAGGAATTAAAACCAGCTGTCAAGGTCAAGTTTATTTACCTTTTTAATTGATGCAGACTTGTCAGTCTCACTTCAAAGGTTAACAAAGGGAGGGTGAGGATGTTACTCAGATAGATAGAAATTAAGGTTGAACTGACCTTAATACATGCATGCAATCAAAATGGTATAAAAGCATAAAGGAGGAGGGGGATGAGGTAGGGAGTTCTAGGGAGGGGAAATGGGCAAAGGGGATGACATCTGAAATGTAAATAAATAAAATATCCAATAAAACAATAAAAAAGAAATTAAGGTTGAAGGTTACTAGAGAACAACCCTTCCTTATAGTCATCTTCAACCCCTCACTTCCATGTACCCAGTAAAACACTCATCTTTTAAGTGATATGTAAAGGATATGGTGCCTACATTTGCTGCTGCTAGAATTTGGAAGGCATCCCAAGGGGAAAGAACTTCAGGATCACCTTAAGATTTGAAATACCTTGTGAAAGGAAGGAGAATAAAGTAGCTGGCCTTTGTTGAGGCTCATTAAGGGAAGGCTATTTCTGCTGGTAAAGCAAGGCTATTTTTACAGGGTTTTTTTTTTTATTTATTTCTACAATTCCTTTAAATCTACATGATTTTGGATGAGAACAAAAAGTGTCTGAGTCATCTCTGCTGCCCTGGGTAGAGACATACGTTTCTGAACTGCTGGAAGATTGGAAGATTGTAATCTTAGCAAGACTTTCTGGTGAAGAACAAAGACATTTCATTGTCCTCCCCATTAAGATGTAATCTCAGTAGACCACAATCATCGAAACACAATAATGGCCCTAGGGAAAGCTGTGTGTTCCAGACATTTCAGAAAATGGCATATGGCCAACTCCACATATAGGCTGGCATCATGGTCTCTTTGGTCATTCTCTACTTTTAGATCTGGAGACTCAATCATATGCAGCAGTCTCTGCCATTTTCCCCTCTGTGGTCCATTTGACTGCTGGCCTCTCTCATTTCTTAATGTTCTGTAATAAATTCTCTCTATCTTCTACCTTGGGCTCACTGCACCTAGTCTTAGTTCATGTAACAGTGATCATAAGGATGAGATGGGGTGCTAAGAAGAAGTTCCCAGCAAAGAAACAAGTAAACTTAGAGCTATAACATTGCTACGTTAAGATCTGGATGCTTAGGTAAAGGGTCTCATTTAACAACAGCTCCATGTAACAAATAGAACATGCACGAGACAAGTGCAGCAAGAACTCCAGGGTCAAAGACCTATAAAATTTATGAGTCTTGGTGAGGAAGACTTTTATGTCTGTGCCCTATCTCAGCCTGCTGTTTTAATCTCAATCTTGGAAGTACTTTTCCTTCTTTAATGAACTGTATCTATTTCTACCATTGTCCATGTATCCCTGGTCTGACTCTTCATCTCAGATATTAAAGACTGTTGAGTTTAAGGGTGATCTCCTGACCAATTCACACCTACAGTAGTCTGCCCCCATGCTTCATTATCTAGTTTTTTCCTTGATGTTGGCTTAGGCAGTGAAGCTCTCATACCAAGGCTGTGCTGCAAGCCTGTCCTGAGTTGACAAGAAGACATGGATTCCATATCTGCTCTGCATATCACAGACACATCAGTGCGGGTAAGATGCAGCCAGTACAGCTTAGCTTCTCATCTATAAAACTGCTTCTCAAGTCTGCTAAGGTGCTTGTAGTAGTTAAATGAAGTTGAATTGTGCAAGCCAGTGAATCTGAAATGATCCATCTAGTGTTGGTAGTAATAGGCTTACCAGATGCCCATGACTGTGAGCAAGGGCCTCACCTAAGAATGAGAAAACAAAACAACTCTATTTTTCAAACAAAAGCTAGACATAAAATGTTTTGATGCATTATTTTTTAAAATTATAATATATCATATATATTATAATTATCATAGTATATATATAATATGAAGACCTCTCTTTGCTAAGTTTATTTCGAGAATACAGCAGGATTAAGCACTTTCCTGCCTTGGGGCCTTAAGGTGTTAAATTGTTACATGGAAAACATATATTTCCTTCATTTTGCAAAGAAATGACAAATTAGATAATTACACTTAATGATTAGGTCTCTGTGTTTTATTTATCTGCAATAACTACATAATGAAAACCTTGAGGTTGCAGAATCAGCGGGCATTGTTTGATGCTCAAGTAGTAGAGGTCAGTCTGGATTCTAATCTTTTGAATAAGTGACTTCCATTAGTCTCTGAAATGTTTTGTTACCTTTTACAAATCTGTCAAAGTATTCAACTTGGGTGTGCAAGATGGCTCGATGGGTAAAAGTAATTACCATTAAGATTGATGACCTGAACTCAATCCTTAGGTCCCACATTGGGGAAAGAAAGAACCAACACCCTTCACTTTTCTCCTGATTTACACGCACACACACACACATACACACACACACACACACTGACACAACCACACACACATACAACCACATGCATACAACCCCTACACACACAACACCCCCACAATCACACATACACACACAGACACAAACACACAAAACCACACACACATACAACCACATACATACAACCCCTACACACACAACACCCCCACAATCACACATACACACACAGACACAAACACACAAACACACACACACAAACACAAACACACAAAACCACACACACATACAACCACATACATACAACCCCTATACACACAACACCCCCACAATCACACATACACACACAGACACAAACAC
>NW_021620449.1:112708-205286 GCF_004785775.1 Grammomys surdaster | reverse complement strand
CAACACCCCCACAATCACACATACACACACAGACACAAACACACAAACACACACACACACACACACACACACACACACACTCTTAAGGAATTAAACTGTTGAGCAAATTCTTCCTGTATTAGTATGGCTTCTCCCCAAATAGTACACGAGTCATAGACTTGGATAGAGTAAATTGATTGGAAAGGCAAGTAGCCAAACATAGGAAAAATAATATATAGAGGGGCAAAATAACATCTGTGGACAACAACCAAAGCTAAGTCCCTTGAGGATTGTCCAAAGGACTGTGTGGAAGGCATCTTAACACGATCTCCGAAGAAATCAGATCTGGTGGGTGCCCACCAGAATCTCAAGGCTGTTGCAGTTACTGAGAAATTTAAGTTTCTCTCTTTTGTGTTCTTAGGTTAATTTATAAAATTGTTGATTGTTTGTATAATCATGGAGGGCTGAGGAGAGACAGGAGACTTTCCCTGAAGTATGCAACTCTGCTTTAGCTGCATGTGACCTCTAGGAGGGACTAGAGCATATTGAAGAGATATCCAAAGGGAAGAGGGCTCAGTCTATGCAGCTATTGGCAAGTTCTCATATCTACTGGGTAAAGACTCTCCAGGTGTGATCTACTTGAAAAGGAGCGCTGATACCCATAAAGTAACCCCTTCTCCATGCTTTGTAAGGAAGCCCTAAACTTATCTGTTTCCCAGGATGTAGTTTACGGATTCTGCCTTGATATGTTGGGAGTTTAGGAGACTGAGTAGCTTCCACTGGGAAGTAATTTTAGAAACTCTGTCTGCTATGTGTTGGCCTTGGTAATGGATCTCCTCTCGTTGTCTCTGCCTACTGATTTCTTTTATATGCCTTCTTTCTTTTTACCTTATTGTATGTCCTGCTTCCCTGCCAAGCTTGTAAGGAAAGCAAAGCTGAGGGATGTATCTTCTATCCCTCTGCTTCTGCTCCCTGGAGAATTGTTTCCATATGTGGGCTGAGTGGCTTTCACAGCTTTTCGAGACAGTCGAGGAAGCAGGAGCATGGGGGCACCATTGCATGTGCCTCTCAAGAGGGGCAGGCAGCATGGACCAGAGACCATCTGTCAATCCAGCTCTGGCACACACTCAGAAGATGTCTCATTTCTCTTTAGTTGACATGATGACTAAGTCAGTTATTATTTGGTATCTAGAAATCTGGCACTTGGCATTTTCTAAAATCCATATATTTCAGCTGCCATGGTTCCTATGTTCAGAGGTGGCTTTGAGCAAGTGTTGGTGGTCAGATTATGGTTCTGCCTCCTTATTTCTGACTTCTGACTCATTTTTCACCCTTTCCTTCTGAATCCTCTTGCTAAATATGTCTTTCTAGGTTGGGCTTATCTGTGTGTACATGTCTGCATGTAACTGAGCTTCTCATTAGCATTTCAAAGGATTTATTCTGTATGTTTTCTTAATTGAATGCAGTGTGCTTGAAAAACAAGGTCAAGTACTCCCTTCAACTCTGTGTGACTGTATAGACCAATAAGGATTTTGTATATAAGAAGATATTTAGTAAGTATTATGCTTTTTATTGTTTTGATTTATTTAATCATTTCTTTATTTATAGTTGGGTAAGAGTCCATTTGTATAGGTCAGAGGACAATTTGTGGATGCCAGTTTTCTTTTTCCACTATGTGGGACTCAGCTATCAAAGCTAGGTCACCAAGCTTGTTGGCAAATGCCTTTATCCCCTAAGTTATCATCCCAGGCCCATATTATACTTTAAAAACTTTATTTTATTTTTAAATGTTCGTGTGTGTGTGTGTGTGTTTACATGTGAATGCAGGTCCTCTCAGAGAGGCCTTAAGCATCAGATCCTGATGGAACTAGAGTTATATCTATTTGTATTTCACCTAACTTGGTTACTAAGAACTGAACTTAGGTCCTTATCATGAGCAGTAGGTGCTCTTAACCTCTGAGCCTCTCCCAGCCCCCAGCCATATTATGCTTTTTAGTGCAGTATAAAGTAATTGTCTTTCAATTGCCCTCACTGCCGAGCTTTCCCAGTGTTTAAAACACAGGGCTGTAGTACTTCAGTGGAGATCAAATCCACAGCTCCTACCAGCATTGCAGAGCATGCCTGGTCAGTTCCCGGGGCATTAACAAAAGTGCAGGTCTTTTAATGAGCTTAAAATAGGAAGAATTTTGGTATTCAAATAAACCACTGAGTCTCCCTTTGCCTAGGGGTAGAGAGAAAACAGTGACTGTTACAGACAAGCTCGAACACTTCAAAAGCTCTTAGCTGTCAGAAAAGCCATTAAGTGGGTTAATTACTGCACACTGCAAGCACACCATCATTTTGGGGCACTTTCCAACCTCATGTTTAACTTATTGGACAAACTCTTTGTCTCCTCCCACTATACTAATGGGCACATCTTATTTTTCTGTTTCCTTCTCTTCGTAGTAGTTTTAAATTTTTCAACACACTAGGGCTTAGTCTTTGGAAAGGCTTATTCCTCCATCAGTTCTCTACCAGGGCCCATCTTCTCTACTGGATTTGAGGCACATGTCGTTGAGTACAGGCTCAATATCTGTACATGGCTGTAAGGTAAAAGCGGCTCACCCAGACAGACAGGCCTGTGCATGGACATGCATGCATGTGTGCGTGTGTGCTCAGTATATGTGTGTGCATGCATGCATGCATGTGTGTGTGTGTGTGTATGAGCGTGTGCATGTATGTACTCACACACACACAATTCACACAATTCTCTTGGCCTTGGAGTCCTCTTTTGCAATGCTACAATGCTATGTTCCCATGGCAAGTTTCATTAAGAACCTAGGATGAGTTTATGACTTGATTATATCCATTATAGGCATTGAAGGAGATGCTGTAGGGGTTGTAAATCAAGGGGCCTTGCAGATTCTGTTCCCTCCTCTTGATTATACTCTGAGGATTCCTTTAAAACATCTGGAAAAGAATGTAATGTAGGCATTAGATTGGAGAGGTGGCTCAGTGGTTAAGTGTATATATTGCTCTTGCAGAGGACTGGTGTTTGGTTTTCAGCAGCCACACCTGGCAGCCCACAACTGCCTATAACTCCAAGTTCAGGGACTCCAATGTCCTCTTCTGGCCTCTGAGGTCACATGCATTCACGTGTATGTAACCACACCAACATGTACACATAATTTAAAAAAACATATCTTTAAAAGCACATATCATATAAATAAACAAAATGAGTCTGTTAAAAAACATAGTAGTAGAGAGGAAAAATAATCCATTTTATCTGGATCTCCATGCCCAACAAACTTCCAAAGAATCTGCCAGCCTATAGCAACCACAGGAGTCCGTGTCACATGACCAGATCACATAGGCAACAGCATCATAAGCTAAGTACAGCTTAAATAGTGACTGAGAGTCATGGGTAAGTCCAAACAGCTTAGTAAGTCCTGAAGTGGATGGATACAAAGTAATAGATAAACCTTAATTTGCTGAATAATGGCACAGTGACTGAGAGGTGAGCCACAGTGGCTTACTTCAAAATAAGGTCTACTGAGATTGGAAATGCTGTCATGGCTTATTACACAATAAAAGAAATGGAAGACAGCTGTTTACTAATGCTGCAGAGGCTTGCTACCTAACCACAGAAACTCAACATACACAAAAAGGAACCCAACTTTTAGCTCCCAGACTTCATACTTTACTGTTTCCCCTTTATTAGAAAGTGTTCATTTTTTTTTTAGTGTTTACAGTTTGCAAATAAAGTGTATATTTGGCAGACATGTGATCCATGTCATAGATAGATAGAAAGATAGATAGATAGATAGATAGATAGATAGATAGATAGATAGATAGAGTTGGTAAGGGGGAAATGGCTCAGTCATTAAAATGCATGCTTAATTGTGATGACCATAAGAACTCATGTGAAAAAAATATCAAATCCAGGCATGGCAGTGCATACTTGTAATCCAAAGTACTGGAGAGATTAAGACAGGCAGACCCCTGGGGCTCTCTGGCCAGCTGTCCCACCTGAATTAGTATTTTATGGGTTCAACAGGAAGAGAGACTGTGTCACAAAAAAACATGTTGAAGAGTGATTTAGGACAAAACTCAAAGTTGACTGTTGGCTTCTGTGCATGGACACATGCATACAAGTATACCCACACTTATGTGCTTCCCCATAAATGTGCACACACACACACACAACTGCATGCACCTGTGTGTGTGTGTGTGTGTGTGTGTGTGTATGTGTGTGTATGATGTTCTGCTCTGTCCTCTGAGTATAAATGTATAGATACACAGATCTGCAAACACAAGTTTTCATTCAGCACATACACACACACAGACAGACAGACAGACAGACAGAGAACACAACCTTTTAGTTATCCTTGCAAATTCATTCGCTTCCATCTCCAAGCCAGAATTAGTTTCTATCACATACCAAGTATGTCTTCTCCTATTTCCTGGTTCTTGGCTTTGTCATCATTCACTTGTATTATTACAACTAATTTCTAAATGGTTTTTTGCTTCTGCTTTGATTCTCTGCCGTCTGGTATTCTCACAGCGTCTGTGACCTTTTAAGTCACAACTCATGTCCTTGTTATTTCTCCAAGGAATATATCATTGGATAAAAGAGACAGTTTGGTGCCACCTCTTGACTTAACAGTTATCACATGAACCAGCAATTTCATTCCAAATTTATTTATATATGTATATATGTATACATGATACGTGATAGTAAGTATTCACATGAAATCTAGACACTGTTCTAGTGTCATCTTTGTTGCTGTGATAAAATTAATTAAATAAAATCACCCTGATCAAATCAGTTCAGAGGAAAGGGCTTATTGAGTTCACAATTCATCATAGACCAGAAGTGAGTCTTTCCATCTCAAATTCTGATCAAAACAATCTCCTACAGACATACCCACAAGCCAACTTGATGTAAATAGTTCCTCTTTAGGACTCTCTTCTCTGGTGGTCCTGACTTGTGTCAGGTTGACAGCAGTGAATGTTCGCAATAACCAAGTGGTAAAAATAACCTGGATATCTATTGATATCAAAGGATGGATAAATACATTTTGGTCTATTCACAATGTAAATAATTTCAGCAAATATAATGCATACACAGCTAACATATAAAGAGTTATCAGTGAGCTGTTACTTGTTAACAGCTGACAATGGTATTCTCAACTCAGGGAGGGTGAAGCTGGGTTCACATGAAGACAGCATTCACAGATTCTTTTTGTCTAGAACATACCCTCTACATTTTAGATTATTATATTTGCTTGATTGGAAGCTTTAATTTAGAGAAAGCACTGTTCTGTGCATGGACCACTTCTCCTTAAAATTTTAAAATATCTTGATCAAAGAATACATTTCGTCTCCTGGGGAAGTTCTTGTCTATAAGAGAGCATACAGAATAACTTATACATCTACAGCATTTAGTGCAAATCTCAGGTCTGGATGCGATCTGAATGCTAATGATCAGAGCAGTCAGGAGAACTCCCTGCAAAGAGACAACAGCAGATTTCCTCCTCCATTTATAACGACTTGCTGCATCCTTGTGTACACAGAATTGTTGATGAACAGCTGAAAGACCTAGCTTGATGATTCTTTCATTACTTTAAAATTTTTTTAAAAAAAAGTAATAGAACACTTACTATCAAACTCTCAAACCTATGTAATATGTATATAAGAAGAGATTTTTTCTTAATGGGATGGTGAATATTAAGAGAATGTGAAACATGAATAAGACATAGAAGCAAAAGAGCAAAGACACATGGGCTAATACTATAGGCCTCCAAAAATATTTGAAGAAATAAAATTGGTAACTTAAAACTTTAAAGTTATATTTATTTATCATGTGTGAGTTTGTGTGTATGTGCATGTGAATACACACATATGCATGTGTGAAAGTCATAACACCACTTGCAGTAGTTGGTTCTCTCTTTCCAGCATGCTGATTCTCAATATGATCTCAAGTCATTTGTCTTGGCAGTGAGTGACTTTTCATGCTGTCATTCCACCTTGCCAGCCCCCAAAGGCTGACATTTGGTGCAAGAATATGTGATGAGATAAATACTTGGTGAATAGACAAACACAAGAATGAATAAAGAGAAGCTTTAGAGCATCTTCTTTGATGAGAGACTCAGTTCTCCTGATTTCCTCCAATAGTTTTCTCTGCAACCCAAGTCACATTTAGAAGCAAGTAACCAACACTCACGTATTTGCTCAAACATGTACTTGCTCAGCTTTAACCACTGAACAAGTGTTTATTGAGGTCTAATGATTTGAGGCACCATTTTGTTTTGGAAGAACCAAAGAGCATGAAATAACCAATTGTAGTGGCAGATTTCACAACATCTGCAGCATGTCATTGCTCAGCTCAACCAGTTCTCAGCTGGGGAATTGGTCTGTCTGTCAGAGAACAAGGTGCATGCTAATCTCCATCTGCAGAGTGGGAGTTAGCAGTTGACTAAAAGTCTTGGATGGGCAAGAATGTTGGAGGCATAGCAACAGTAAGCACAGTGTAAAATTCAGCACACTGTGAATTAAAAGGTTTTCATTAGGCCTTTAGCATGAAGCCTAAGAGGAGATAGGATTTAAACACGCATCTTCAGGTATGATTCAAGGGTTTTACAAACTGTCTTAACTGTGAACTTAGCACAGAAGTCTTGATGTGTTAGTGAAAAAGAAGACCAATGAGTAACAATAAGGAATTACATCTTCTTATTGTTCTTGATTTCACAGAATGTTGGATTTTTCATATTTCTAAACCCTCCTGTCTGCATAGGAGCTTATAGACAAGCAGGTCCCTGTTAGTGTCTAGGAGTTTTGTGTGTGGGTTACATGTATCCTGTTTAAAACTTAGATTCATGTTGTATGTGGTGGTACATGGATACATTCCAGGTACTTGATGGATGTCTGCAGGATAATCATAAAGTTGAGAGCTAGCCTGGGTTATGTAGCAAGTTTAAAGTGACCTAAGGTTTCTATTGAGGCCTTGCCTCAAAAAGCCTAAGCCTGGTAATATATCCCATTGAAGAGTGATTTCCAAGTATACATAAAAACCTGGATTCAATCACCAGCATTGTAAACAATAGCACAGTTCCTTTAGTATATACAGGGTATGATGATTTGAGTGTATTCAAAAGAATCCCAACTGTGCTCGAAAGACAGTGCAGTGGTTAAGAGCAGGTACTGTTCCTGTAGAGGAACAGGATTCAGTCTCTAGCACCCATATGACAGTTCACAATTATGTAATTTCAGTTCCAGGAATCTCTCCTGATCTCTGTGTGCTCCTACACATATGTGGTATAAATATGTACACTCAGGTATGCACAGTACACATTTAGAAGGAGGATGAGAAAGCGGAGAAAGGAGAGGGAGAAGGGGAAACATTGGGAGGAGGAAAAGTTCTATGAATAAACAGCTCTATTCCAGTTAGAGCAAACATGTTCAGAAAGATAGTGAGCATTTATAGTTTCCTCATTGAGGAGTAGAATAGTCAAGAACAGAATAAGCCATCTGAGGAGCATACACACCATCAAATATAGAGGTTCAGGTGGGCTATAGATAATAGTTTGAGTTGATGGTGCCCTGAAACAAATCAAGCCTTGGAACTTATATTCAAGACAAGAAATGGTATACACAGGGTTCAACTTGAAGGTATGGGAGATCCATTGATCCCCTGATGGAGGAGGAGCCAGAGCCTTTACCTTTGGGAATTAGCAGCCTGTAATCTTCTCAGAGAGCTCAGGCATAATTGTACCCCTGGTGGCTGAGCACAAAACTTCAGATTGCTATGAAGCCTTGTGAAATACTATCTCATGATTTCCTGCATTAGATATCCTTGTACCAAGAACTGCACTAAGGATCCCAAGTCTTCTTGACATGTATGTAAAATGTCTTCAGAAGTCTCCCCAGCGTGGGTCCTCCCACACTGTAGGGCAACACAGTATTCTGCTCAGACCAACCACTGCTTGTATTCACACTCAAGCCCCCTGTCCTGGGGCTGGTGCACTGATGGGTCTCCCTTCACTGACTTGGTTTTCACAGGAGGCTTCAGAGTTCATCTCTGTACAGGAACCCTCTGGTCCATGCTCTGTAAGGCTTTGGCATAAAGCATCCCCTGAGCTTGTATTGCCATTCACAGACATGCTCTTTCCCCAAAATTAGTCTTACACATTTCCTTTCCATCTGAGCCCTAAGTTCACTGATGCAACATACACTTAAGGAAGTTCAGTGTTTAATCTAATTCTCACACTATCTTAAAACACTATCTTAACTGATCATTAGTAAAAAAAAAAAATTAGAGACCATTAGATTGAATGTGTCATAGTTTGAAAGAAAACCATAAGTTTGCTTATTTTACGTAGTAGATAACTCATGAACAAACACCTGTAGTTTATGTGTATGTGTGTGTAGTCTATCTTTGTATGTGCATATGTACATCTGTGTGTACTTGCATGGGGAGGCCAGAGACTGCTATGATGGCTTCCTTCTCTAGCTCTATCTGAATATGTGTGTGTAGGGGGTGCAGCAGTTCATTTCATTGTTAATGGACACCCTAGGAGATAGAAGGCTCCAGAGCTCCATGTCATATTGCCAGCCAGGCATGGAAGATAATACCTATGATCCCAGCACAACAGATCCTTAGCCAGGAGGATTGAGAGCTGATGTCCAGATTGGAAAAGAGCCTGTCACAAAACAGAATAGAAAATGAAAGTCCAAAGTACCAGTCCAGCTATCCTACATCCAAAGTGGCTCTTCTATGACTATCTGCCCTACCATGAACAGCTGCTGTGGGGGTCGACTCACCCTGTCTTTCTCAGTAAGAAGTGGGTATACAGTTGGAGAGGGAAAAAATCTCTTCTCTTCTGTGTTAAGGTGCTTCTGGGCCTCAGAGGAAAGACTAGAGGGAGGTAAGCCTGATAGGGGACAGTGGATCGGCTCCATTATCCAATGGCCTACACACATACACACACACACACACACACACACACACCATGATACATGTGTGTCCACATAGACATACACATACAAAAACAAATAAACAAATAAGTGGATCAGTGCAATCTGAAAAGTCAAGGGATATCAAAGACTGCTTTTATCTTCTCTCAGGTGAAGCCATTCAGGTTCAGAGTTTTGCTGCTGTCGGATCCTCCCCATGCCAATGTGAGTGTTAAATTCCTTGTCTCTGAATCTATCCCTTTGACTATCCCACATTGTACAAGATATGTTCCTTCATTAATTGGTGTTTTATGCACCCATCTTATCAAAACATCATATTCTGTTCCTTCTCTCGCTGGTCTTACCATTTTGTAATTTGAGCACCCTTGAAATTCCTGGGAAAAGCCAGGGTCCCAGAGCTAGCTAATATGTTTCTGTGCATTTGAAGTTTGAAGGGCCTCTTCTGTGTTCTCATTGAGTATTTTCTGTGTTCATCCATCTTTCTCAATGAAAATATGGTGCTTATGACACATATTTCTCATGTTGTTCTAACAAGAAGAGAGAGAGAGAGACAGAGACAGAGACAGAGACAGAGACAGAGACAGACAGAGACAGACAGAGACAGACAGAGACAGAGAAACAGAGAGCACTCCCTACAGTTCTCTCTCTTACTACCAAAGGATTAGTTGCCTGTGAAACCAGTAGTGAGCCGCTATTGTTGGACTTCTGTCTCCCGTGTGTAGCTTGTCAGCTATCAAAATATGACCCTTATGGTTTTTGGCGAATCTTCCAGTCTTTCTCCCATTTTATTATAATAAGCTTTTTTTATTAATTATTTCTGCTCCAGTATGCATACAGCAATCAGATCCACACTTCTTTCCTGCCATCAGGATTTCTGGGGATCAAACTCAAACATGTCTGCACAGCAAACAACTTTGCCCAAGGGCCATCTTGCAGGCCTTCTCCCCCTTCTGCACTTCAGAATGCATCCTTTTATTTGTATGTTTAAGACAGAGCCTCACATATCTAGTTGGCCTCACATTTATAGTGATCATCCTGCCTCAGCCTCCCGAGTACTGGGGTTACCTGCATATACTGTCACATCTGACCTGCCAGTCCATTGTGATCCTTTTGCCTCTGAGGCTTCAGTATCATTTCCTGAACCTTTAGAAGAGTAATAACCATTGCAAAATCTGTTTAAAAACTCATAAATCATGATGCTAATCATTAGTGTAGCCTTTTATAAAAAAATGCAGACTCAGTATCAGCCCAGCTTGTGCCCCATTAGTCATTTTAAAAATTTGCCATGTATTTCCATGGTCATATTTAACCTGCTTCCAAATCCTGAACTAAATCAGTTGCTTTTGAGTCACCCCAATTAACTTTAAAAACAATCAGGTGACTCACCACATCAGAAGCAATCTGTCTAGCTATTTCAATTTTTTTTGTTTCCCTTGTGGATTTGTGATGCAGGAAAGATTTAACACTCTTAAGTGCTGCTTCATAGGTACTGAAGATATGCTATTTCCTATTCTTAACCTTGTCTGGGATACCAAACTCCATCCTCTACTGGTGTGTGCCTTGACAGGCAGACATTTATTTTGGAATGCTGTTCAACATTTGCTCTCTTGAGCCACTAGCAGCTGTGATGACCTAAAGGAGACTCGCATACTACTAGAACTCATCAGACCATGGAAGGGAGAGGCTTATTCCTGCCCCCAAAAATTCATAGTCAGTTGTTACTAGAAAAGAATACCAAGAGGCCCAGTGTCTCCAAGATTTATAGGTAGTTAATGGTTTCTAGAGAAATGGGGTTCACCCCAAGAATGTAGCTAATCCATGCTTCAGAGAGACACTTTTCCTTCAGTGGTATGGGGGCTCATGAGTTACCCATGCTCCTGGAAGTATCCTACTTAATCTCCTTGGTGCACAAAGCTACACTCAGGCAAGTCCTTGTTTGCTTTTCTGTTGCTCTGATTAAAAACATTCTGCAAAAAATCAACTTAGGGGAGGAAAAGTATTCATTTGGCTTATAGCTTGTAGTCCAGCATAGAGAGAAGCCAAGGCTGGAATCTAGAAGCAGGAACTGAAACAGAAACTACGTATTTGCTTGCTACCTCTGGCTTGTTCAGAAACTTTTACTATACAAAGATCACCAATCTAGGAATGGCACCACCCTCAGTGGGATAGGTCCTCCTACATCAATTAGAAGTTCCACAGACATATCCATTCCAATAGAGGCAGTTTCTCAGTTGCTAGCCACTCCTTCAAGGCATTTCAAGTTGACAACCAAGATTAGCTATCATGGGTGAAATATTTGTTTCTATTAATGAGTATATTACTATCTAGGATAAGATGTGTTATTTACTCTATCCCTTCAGAAAAAATCCAAACAATTTACAACCCCTGTAAGAGTTATCCTGTCTACATTCTCCAGTGTGTTAGACATTCTTTCGTTTTTCCAAGAATAAATGTGCACGAACCGGTAAACACATTATCCAATCCCATGAGCCACTGTGGGTGATGCGGGGCTTCCATATCTGCCAAGTAAGGAATTCCCTCTTCTTTCTGTTGGCTGGAACAATTTCTGCAATGTCTTCATTACTCCCTAATTGTCTCTCTATTTTTTTTGCTTCATTTCTCTTGTTAAGGGGAGATTTAAAAAATGAGTTCAATAATTCAGCTGTTTTAGATCACCATTAATTTCACGCTTTTCCTCATTCATTAGTGGACCGATTTTCCTGTGGTTTTCTTTTCCCTCTGGGATTTTTTTGGTGTGTGTGTGTGTGTGTGTGTTTGTGTGTAAAAGTCGCATTTACTTTAACCCTTTCTTCTCACTTCTGCTAACCATCCTTATGTCTCTCTTGGTGACTCAGACAGGATGTTAATGGAAAAAACAATATTTGCCTTCCTTGTCTCCTCCTCATCCCTCTTTTATACTTTCTCTGAAGAGTCATGATATTACACTGGCTGGGTTTTTAACATCTTCCTATTCAAGTGATATTCATAATTAATTTCTTACAAAGAATGCTAACTAGGCTGTCTTCCACTGGAAGGTGGCATAACTTTTAAGTCAAAATTTGATATCAGGACATTGTTTTTATTTTACCATACAAGGTTTTCTGCAGCTAGCCTTAAATTTCTGATGCTGCTCAGGTTTTGACTTTGTCTTATATAAAAAGATCACACTTCCTCAGAATTTAATAAAAGCCTTAAGTTCTTCCCTTACCCTTTTGTGATATGCATAATTTTCCAAACAGTGATAGTTTGTGTAAAAAAAAAGTATAAAGTTTTAAAAAGATATTTGTTCTTATGTTTTGATTGTCTGAATGTCAACTCAATGTTTTGGTCTGTACTCTAGACTTTTGAGAAGACATCTAAATTAAATGTATTTATATATATCATGGTCTTACCAAAGGGCTCATGCAGATTTGGCTGAGGTAGATTCTACTTAAAGGTCAGTTTCTTTCATTTCCTTCTGCCCACTCAGGATAAAATTGCTTGTTTATAAGCTAATCCAAAATGAAGGGGATTATAAAAGCAACTAAGATTTGTCTGCTCTAGGTTTGCCTCCAAACTATCCAGTTTCTAGATCAAGCACATTGAGTGATTTACCAAAGTCTTATAAGTTTTCACCGTAATAATGGAGAACTGCTTCCACCCATAATATGGAATTATTAGTGTCCACTTACCATGAAAAGTGCTATGAAGCTTAAGAATGCAGTCAGGCTATTCATATTTAGAAGAACGCATCTCACACAGTAGGCATTCAAACCACAGTAGCTATGCATCACACACAGTAGGGATCCAAGCCACAGTAGCTGCTCTTTCTTCTGCTGCCACAGATGTCAGATTGCCCAGTCATTCTAAGTGCTTTATATATTTTTTTAAAAACCCTATTTCTCTTTATTTTACATGTACTAGAATTTGTCTGCCTGTATGTATGTGTATCTTAGGAGTATCAGAAGAGGGTATCAGATCCCTGGGACCTGGAGCTACAGACAATTATAAGGTGACATATCTACTAGTAACTGATGTCAGATCCTCTAGAAGAGCAAGACATGCTCTTAGTCATTGAAGCATCTCTTCAAGGGAGCAGATTAATAAGAGAGGATGAAAAAATGAGCAAAAAAAATTTCTTTCTAGACATGTTAGTTGAAGAGTTAGGTTAGGTTCTCAAGACATCTAATTGCATTCTCTAATTGATTTTCTTACTCATAATTAACTCCAATTCACTCATTTTTCTAGATGGGAAAAATCTAGAATGCCCTTATAAACTCACCTAGAAACTCATTTACAGATTCTTATAGAAACCTATAAATTCCTACCGAAGTTACCAGCAGCATTTCCAGGTTAGTAACTGGCCCATCTCAAAGAGACGGCTACCTTGAGCTTCCACGGCCATCCTGATACAGACCTATTCCCAGGAGACATTTCTAACATAATAAATAGTTGAAAGAGCTAGACACCAATCTTCAGTTAGTGATATCTGAAGGCTCTTTTTCCACAGTTTGTTTTGGGAAACATATTATTTTACAAGAATTTGCACACAAGGATACAGCCATGACTGTGACACACAGTGGATGTTAAACACAGTAGAGCTTATTGGGTCTGTTGATGCCTGACTTCCTGAAAGTTAACATCCTCACTAACTGCTCCCCAGTGGCATGAGTATATGAGTGTGTACATGGGCTCTTATACTGCTATATCCCTTATAAAATTAGCTAACATAGGCTATTTGAAGAGGACAAATGTTGTCTATCTTTCTGGCTGCATAAGTCTCTTACATTCCCATTGAGTGGACTATTTTATTTAAAAAAAAAAATCAGTGAAACCAGTATCTGATATGAACAAAAACATAAGAAAACAGACATTTTTGAACAAGTATTTATCCTTTCAGTAGACAATTTTTTGGTTCACAAATAAACTAACGTCTTCAAGTGAAAATGATTTGCACCCACGTTATATAAAATCCTATCTATCTATAGCAGTCTAGTGAGATGGCTCAGCAGGGGAAGGCACCTGCAGCCAAGCCCAATGAACTGAATTTGATTCCCCAGATGCACATCATGGAAAGATGTAATCAACTCCCATAAGTTGTCTTCTGACCTCTACATGCACAGTGGTACACTCATTTTCATAAAATAAATAGATGGAAAACCCCATTTATAGATACACAAAGTTAAATCTTTGACAGTTTATCACTTGTCAGAACCTTGCAATAGACTCCACACCTACCATTGGCACCATGAGCTGTGCAGCAGCATCCAGAGTGTGTCACACAAAGGGTGGTGGCCAGGCTTTTCCTGAGCTGATAAACAAAAACCTAATAGTTACATAACTATTCCACTTCCCCAAGTTATAAGGCAGGAGACTTATTCACATTAAATGCATCATTTTAGGGCTCTAAAGAAACCAAAGGCAACTTACCAGGTGCAAAATACAATAGTTTCCAAATGTCTTCTCTAAAAGGCAAATTAAATGTCACAACATAGAGTAGGATAAGCCATTATCTTCCTAGGGAGCTGGAGAGATGGGTTAAGGTTGTTTTCTACTCTTGTAGAGGATGTAAACTTGGTTGCTATCATCCAGGTTGAGCAGCTCACAACCACTGTAACTCCAGTTCCACTAGCTCTAGTTCTGTCTTCTGGCCACAGTTGGCACTTGAAGTCAAGTGCACATGCTCACATGCAAGAAGTCATGTATGCAAGCCACTAAAATTAAAATACCAGCCTTTAAAAATTCAATTTAATAAACAACCTGATTTTATTTGCTGAAGTCTAGAAAACTTTATTACTTACTGTCTTATATATGCTTCTTATTCCTTGGCTGCTTGTGAACATAAGAACAACTACAGTACAGGGCTGAGGTGGCTGGCGTGGGTTCAATAGGAACTTGCAGAATTCTTCTCTGGAGCTTTTCACAGACAGTTGGTGGTCCTAAGGTAGTAGGTATTTGTGGGACTGCATAAGGGTATTCTGGGTCATGCCTGGGCAGTTGACTAGAACTCCAAGACTCTGTGTGAGAACCAGCAGGAGTTCAGCGTGCCCCTAGAACCCAGAGTCCTGAAAAACAGTCTAGTCTCCATAAAATTCAGTCACGTAGGCCGGCCATTACAGCCCCTCCCAAAGTACACAGGTAGAGGGTATGACTAGAGGCCTCAGGGCCTAGGGATTTACATACTAATGAAGGCCAGAGAGTGGAACAAATTAAGCATGCCTCCCCAGATCCTCCCTGGATCCTCTCTAGATCCTCCCCCTTTCTCCCTCCCTATATAACTCGGGACTGCCCTGAGTTTTACAGGGGTGCACCTAGATCCATCCACCATCCACCATGACAATAAACCTTTTGAAACCAAGGACTTCCTCATGTCATTGGGCCCTGCCACCACCAAAGCCTCCAGGCTGCTGGAACTTTAGACCTTCCTCCCACAGGTGTGACCTACCACAGTGTGGAAGCCTCCCCGGACTCCACTGCTGAGGGCCTCTATTTTTTCCCCACAGGTATTGTCAAATTCCAGTGTTCTACATTCTTATGAACATCAAATGCTCTGGGTGTAGAAAGATGGTTCAGGAAATAATAACACTTGCTGATCATCCAGAGTTCAGTTCCCAGCATCCACATCAGGTTGTTCACCATCATAACTCTGTAACTGTAACTCATGTGCATATAACCACACAAAAACAAATAGATAATTTAAAAATAAAATAAAAGTTCCTATCATGCCGAGCGGTGGTGGCGCACGCCTTTAATCCCAGCACTTGGGAGGCAGAGGCAGGCGGATTTCTGAGTTCGAGGCCAGCCTGGTCTACAGAGTGAGTTCCAGGACAGCCAGGACTATACAGAGAAACCCTGTCTCAAAAAACAAAAAACAAAACAACAAAAAAAAAAGTTCCTATCATTCTTCCTCCACAAACAAGAAACTTCATTTTAGAATCTCATCACCAGTTTTTTTGAAAGAATAGCAGATTTTCCCCCCTTTTTTGGCAGAGCCTAATATCTATTCTTCCCCATAACTCCTCTGACCTCCTGTATGACAGTTTTGCTTACTGTTGAAGTCTTCCCTAGGCTGCTGGGTTCCCAATATTCATACATTAACTGTGCATTTGTGCTGGGGCTCTGAACAGAATTACAAAAGCTTTGAATCTGAAATCAAAAGGGAACAGTTTGATCACATGAAAGCTGATTCTTGAAAAATACCAAACACACAGAGATTCAAAGTCAAGAGGAGGACAAACAGAAAGCATCAGGTGGGAAAGAAAAAGAGCTCTCCATTTCCAAGCAGGCCATAGCAACTGGTCTCAGGCAGCAGCTCAGAGTTCTGCTTCCATCTACCTTTTGATTTCTAAGGCTGCTGGCTATCTATTATTCAGGGTGCTGAGTCTTTTCATTACAGGTAATAATATGCCATTCCTATTTAACAACAGTCTTCTTCCATTACCATTTGCAATTATAGAACATGATCAATTGTTGAATTGTGGATTTAAAGTGAAAATGCTATGTTGTAATATTTAAAGCTGGTTTATAAAAACAAAAGATGTCTGGATCCCCAAATGAAGAGAGCTGTCCCCTTAATGTTATTCATAAATATTCCAGTGTGCTTCCATCAACTCTATAGGGTCTAGAATCACCTGGAATATGCCTCTGGGCATGTCAGTAAGGGAGTTTCTAGACTGAGTGAACTGAGAACAGAAATTACACCTTATATGTCACTCCTTCCAAGGGGCTGGAGTCTTTAATTACTACAATCGAGGAATCGAGCAGGGTGAACTGCCCGTACATATTTCTGTTTCCCAACTGCAGGTACAGTGTGACCAGGATCTCATCCTCTTATTTTCATGACTTTCCTGCAATAGTGAAGTGCATCTGCAAACAGAGAGTTAAAAACAAACCCTCCTCCCTCTGGTTGCTTTTGTTGGGGAGTTTGTCCCAGCAATGAGAAGGGTAATCAACACAGTTGTTTAACAAACAATCATGTATTATCTATAGCCCACCAAAGCTTAGAGTTTTTCCAAGCCTTTATGAAAAACAGAAAAAAAAACTGCATAGCCCAGGGGCTATGAAAATGGTTCAGTGGGCACCAAGCTTTTCTTGCAAACAGGAGGGCCAGTACTAAGGTTAAGATTTACTGCATGGATGTATAAAACTGGACGTGGTACTATAAAGATGAAGACATGTTGATCCCTGAGGCCTTCTGGCCAGATAGTTTAGCGAATAACTGAGACCCAGGTTCAGAAAAACAAAACAAACAAAGCAAAACAAAACAACAATGAAAAAACACCTGTCTTTAAAATAAATGTGAGGAGAGAGAACAAGGAATGTGCCGTAATCATCTTCTGACTTCTACTCACTTGTGGGCAGACATGCATGAGCACTCAGCACCATCTACACAGACATACACACACACACACAGCCCACAGCCCAAATATATTATAGATATATATTGTGGCATAAGTATCAGCAGAACTTTGGGCTTAAATTTTGTTGTGTTTGTTGAAATCTAAACATATCGGTTCTGATTTACTTTCTCATTCTATTCTGACTAATTTTATGACTAGTGTTTTACCCATCATTTTTGGGTTCTATTCAGTTAGGAAGGCTTCTCTCAAACAATATCAAATGACTCAAAACTGAATGTGTCTCAGAGAGAGGATGTTATTCATCATTATGAGAACAAAGGCATCAAAACAAACCCAAAGATGCTTCATGATGCTCCCAGTTGCGTAATGAATTAAAGACCATCTATCAAATGAAAGACAAGGAAGGTTTTAATGTCAGACACAGCTTTAGACATCTCGACATGATCCTGTCACTTACAAACTTTACAGTAGAAATGCACAACCAAATCACAAAAGCTCATAATATCTGAGGTAAGTTTATCATTTTTGTCTGGGATTCTATTCACAGGCCTCCTCATCCACAAGGGGCCCACAGTTCTCTTCATGGGTTGGGCATAACTGACAGTCATGCCTTCTGGGGTAGGTGAGATGGTTCGGTGAATAATGTGCCTGCCATCAAGCCTAAAAACTTAGCCTACGGCCTAAATGGTGGAAGATGGTAACTGACTGCTGCAAGTTTGATCATTTGGGCTAAGACAAGTATTCTCTCTCTCTCTCTCTCTCTCTCTCTCTCTCTCTCTCTCTCTCTCTGTCTCTTTCTCTCTCTCTCCCCCTCCCCCCCCTCTCTCTCTCTCTCTCTCTCTCTGTGTCTCTCTGTCTCTCTCTCTCTCTCTTTCTCTGTCTCTCTCTCTTTCTCTCTCTCTCCCCCTCCCTCCCTCTCCCCCCTCTCGCTCGCTCACACACAAACACACACACACACACACTAAATAATGTGATAATAACATGAGCTCTTGGTAGGAAAATGAAAAGGTGTATGTTAAATCTCTCTGAAGAAGGCTCATTTAAAATAAAACTCTTAAAAGAAGGGGAGAACAAGATATGATGAGGCTGGATAGATTTCCTACACTTGGCCACCAAGCTGAACAGTCTGAATGTGATCCCCAAACCCTAAGATGGAAGGATGTGCTGCCCTCTCCAAGCTGCCTTCTGACTACCACAGATGCACTGTGCTATGGAAGCATGGACACAGATGAACACATCTAGCAGTTGAAAAATAGTTTTAAAGCAAAAGAGCATTCTTCTCCAGAATGTTCAGATACCCAACCCCAGTGTGTTTGCAGTCTACTGCTGAGCTGCATCAGGCTATGTTTCATTTCAGTTGGTTCCCTGTGAAATCTTTATTTTTATTATAAATACCTAATACTTACAGTGAAATCTAAAGAGTTTAACAATAACCTATCAATCTTTCATAGAACACAAATATGTTGCATCAATTTTCAATGAGAAAAAAAATATAAGAAAAGTTAATAGATACCCCAATATTTCAACATATCTCAAGAAATCCTGAGGAAACCTGACAAAAGTAATCTAATATTCCTAATAAATCACAGTTTAAGGAACCACCTATGTTCACATGTCTTTTCACTAAGAATGTTTCTTAGTTGGTATTGGGATGAAGCTACTACTGCATCTCGAATGTAAAATGAGAGAGAAATGTTCCCCACAGGCTCAGGTATGGGAACACTTAGTCCCCAGCAGGTGGTACTGTTTGTGGAGGTTGTTGAATATGTAGGAGGTGGAGCCTCATTGGAGGAGATAGGTCATTGGAAGTGGACTTGGGAGTTTTCTAGTCTACCCTCCCTGTTGGCTCATTGGGAATGCTGATGCTGGGCTCCTGCTCCTGTGACTATGCCTTGCCCACTATAATAGATTCTCCCTCTGAACTAAGACAACATAAACCCTTTCTACCCTACATCACTTTTGTCAGGGTGCTTTGTCACAGCAAGTGGGAAAGAAAACTAAGACAGTCACCAATGAGAAAGTTGAAATAATATTATTAGAAAGATGACATAATTATGATAAATTCATAATAACTTCCACATCATGCCCCATTAGGGTTTCTTTTTACACTAGCCTGGCATGATGGTCTAATTCCTTGTAGAATGCTGTATTAGCAGAGATGAGTCATAATTTCTAATGGTGCTATGCAGCCCCTGTTTAAATCACCAGTTGTATAAAGTCTTGTATTTTGTTGCTTGTGCTTGGGTAGTACAGACACACCCACACACAGACAGGTGCAAGTGTGCACATGCACACACACACACACATACACACGCACTTCCCAATACAGGAGTTCCTGTTGCTTCTTCATGCTTGATCTAGTAGTATAAAATTATGGTTGAAATCATGCATTTGGAGGCTAAGGAGACAACTCATTGGACAGAGCTCTTGTTGAGCAAACATCAGGACCTGACTTAGAATCTAAAGTACCCACATCAAATGTTTAATGTGGCCAAGAGCAATCCTGTACCTCAGTTCTACTTGGCTCAGAAACAGGATGAGTGCTCAGGCTTGCTGGCTTCCAGCCTAGGATCAGCTCCTCCAGACAGCCTGACCTACGAGAGTAAGGCATAGGGTGTTAGAGCAGGTCATCAGGTGTTGCCCCGTGGACTCTGACTACCCATGCACAGACATGTCACCTAAGGGTACATATAAAACACATGCACATGGGCGCAGGGGGGTCCATTTGAAAGTTGGCAAACTGAGGTCATTTTTTAAAGTTATTGGTACCCATAAACATTGCTATCCATAGAAACTGTTCCATTTCACACACTGGTGCTGTGTTAAAATATGCAAGTGAAAGTGATTTTCTACTTATGTTTTTTTGACCCACTGCACAATATAATTCTAGGTGTTGTTCTAAAATGTAGATTTTAGACTTATGCTGTTTTAGTCATGTTTAAAGTTGTAAAAGTTGATTTTTTTTGTATTTAAAAACTATTGATTCCTAGAGATCCACCTTCACCCCCCAACCCCCGCCCACCCTGCTACCCCTAGCAGCTAGAGATTTCCACTCATTCTCCTAGCCCTCTGGGCTTCTTTCTGAGAGGGGCCAACAGGAGTCAGCGCTGGTGACATTAGCTAAGATGTCTAACAATGGGGACATGGAACCTGAGAAGAGGCCACCTCCTGTAGTCAGGCAGGACCTCCAGTGGAAGGATAAGGACACCAACTCATCCACAAAACTGTCAACCCAAAATTTGTCCTGTCTAAAAGAAATGCAGGGACAAAGACGGAGCAGAGACTGAAGGAATGGCCGACCAACAACCAGACCAAATTAAGAGCCATCCTAATGGCGAGCACCAATCTCTGAAACTATTAATAATACACACTATTAGTGATATATGCTTGCAGACAGGAGCCTAGGATAATTATCCTTTGAGAGGCTCTACCCAGCAGCTGACTGAAACAGAGGCAGTGACCCACAGCCAAACATCAGACGGAGGTCAGGGACCAGGTGGGGAAAGGATTGAAAGTCCTTAAGGGGATAGGAATCCCACAGGAAGATGAACAAAATCAACTAACCTGGATCCCTGGGAGCTCTCAGAGACTCAGCCACCAACCAAAGAGCATAGACAGGCTAGACTGAGGCCCCGCAGCACATATGTAGCAGACATGCAGCTCAGTCTCCATGTGGGTCCCACAACAACTGGAGCAGAAGCTCTCCCCTAAACTATAGCCTGACTGTGGTATCTGCTCCCCAACAGGGCTGCCTTGTCTGGCCTCAGTGGGAGAGAATATGCATAATCCTGCAGAGACTTGATGAGCAGGCTTTGGGGCATACCCAGGGGGGCCCTACACTCTCAGAGGATAAGCAGAGGGGTGTGGAAAGGGACTAGTGAGCAGGGACTAGGGAGGGGGCAATATTTAGGATGTAAATAAATGAATAAATAAATAAATAAATAAATAAATAAATAAATAAATAAGGAAGCTATTGATTCCCATAAGAAAGACAATCTAACATAATTACTTAAATTTTACATTGAGGAGTCTTAATTATTATTTGGAAAGTTCCTGATACCCATGGCCAACTAAAGCCTCATTGTCTTTCTCTTTTATGTTTGTGTTTGATTTTGATCATGATGTTATTTTTACTAGCAAGATAATTTTGATCATCTAAAATCAAATGTTTCTTTATTTTTTCTTTTATTTTTACTTTATGTGTATGGGTGTTTTGCCTGTATGTTTACGCACCACATGCAAGCAGTGCCCACGGAGGCCAGAAGACTGACTAAGCTATTATGCTTGGTCATTCTCCTCACCATGATACACTAAGCCCTCTGAAAGCAAGAAACAATATAAATGTTGCCTCTCAAAAGTTTTTCTGCCAACAATTTTATCATCAAATGGAAAATTAACTCACATAGTTGTTACTATCTCACTCTGTTTATTTCAAGTATCTTGCCAATTAATCTATAATCTAACTACATTCAGTTACATTTTCTACAAACAATAGTTATTCTATACATAGCTTCTGTTGTATTCTTTACTCCTATTACATTCCCAAAATGAAACCATGGCTTACATGTTATTTTTTCATCACAGTAATGAGATGACTGAAAAAAATCAACGTATAAGAATGATAGCTCTCTAAGGATGGTCCATTGTTTCTGAGCTCTCCCATGATCAGTTGGATCCTTTGGTTTTAGTTCTATCAGAAGGCAAAAGGGGAACTGTAAAAGAAAACAAAACAAACAAACAAACAAACAAACAAAACAGTCACCTCAGAGAAACCAGAAGCTCAAAGAGAAAGAGAAATGAAGCCAGAAATAAAGATACTGTCACCATAGATGCGTATCCAAGAACCACTTCATCCTAATCTCACCCCCTAACATTCTGTCACTTCTAGGTGAGTCAAATTATGAGCTCACTATTGGACTAATCCAAAAGCAAGATAAAGCCTTTATTACTCAACTACTTTCCAAGCCCATTTATCTCAAAGTAAGCCACTAGCACATAGCCTTGAGGGCAGTTCAGATTCAAGCTAGAACAGATTCTAAGTTCATCTTCTGACTCTCTGCGTGTCTTGTACTTATGGCATACTAAAACATCATGTGTATGTATGGTTGTGTGGATATATGCCACATATGAGAGTGTGCCTGAGGAGGCCACAAGAGGGAGTCATAGCACTAAACGGTGCAGTTACAAGTGGATGGAAGCTGTTTGTGACAGTACATAGCAAGGAGATAGAAGCAGTAAGATTTTGAGTTTGAGGCATGCAATAAATCTCATCTCAAAATGAAATTAAAAGCTTGCAGAAAATGTTAATTCTAGAAGATTTAGCTATATTTTAGCCCAACTGGAAAACTTCCAAGGTTATATTAATAAGGTTATATTCTACTATTGAGCATTATTTGCCAGATAAGTAAATAAATTACTAAGCTTCAGAGTTATATGGATAAACTATATTTCCATACATTTCAGTCAAATGGATTTACAAAATGGCATAGTATCATTTCAGCAAGTGGCAATCTACCAGTGGCAAAATCATGAAGATGATAAAAGGTAAGTTTGCTTATGTTTGTCTGAATATCTGAAGCACAGAAAATTTTGAGACTAGCAGGATGATTCTGTTTGATACCAATGTGTTGCACACAAAGTATGAACTTTTCTAGCCCCAAAGACCTTTCTAGCAGAATGGGGAAGCCTCAAGTATTCAATGCAGTTCTTGATTATTTAAAAAACTGATGCAGTCTGAATAAATCTCGGGCTGTGATAAAGGAGCAGACTATGTTTAAGTGGACTAAGCAATCTCTCTCAGTTCTGTGGCTTGACACAAAAGATGTAGAAGAGAATATAGTTGGTAGCTTAACATAATGAGTAGATGGAAGTACATCACTTTGTAAGTTCATATGTTTGCTTTCCACAGGTGTTGTGTTAACAATTTGTGGGGAACATTTCTGAAGTTAACTTTGACTGACTTTTTGCTTGTGATTAATCATGAATGAGTCTGTTGGCATCTGTCTTTGTTTTTAATTAAGATATGTGTTATATCTTGACAAGTTCCTCTGCTTACTCATACGTCCTTGAGAGACTGTCCTAGCCTGAAGGAAATGACTTTAGTCAAACAGAGCTCCTGTATAGCATAAACTTGCCATGTAAGGATTTGTGGTCATTGTTCATGTTCCTAGAATTGGCTATGTTTTGTGCTGCTTGCCTTTAAAAGACACTAAGAAAATACACTTGCTTGCTGGCATGGTATTCACCAGCAGCCTTCCCATCTCTGTCTCTTGCATTTTTTTTCTGCCTTTCCTATATTCATCCTCACTCCTCCAGTCATGGTTCCCATGTTGACCGACTGGTTGGCTCCAGCACAATTAATACAAACACAGTTACAAAAATACCCCACCATATAACCAGGAATTCAAGGAAATGAACTAGTAGTGTCCAGGCTTCTTACCAGTCAAGTGGGAATTTACCAATGAATAAGAGCGGGAAGCTAGAGTAATCCATAGCTCAACAGACTCAAGTCAGAGACATCAATAAAAGCCCAGGCGCATGCATGCATATATATATATACAGTCATCTTCTTAAGGCCTCTCAGTGGCATAACAAAAACTTTATATGCATATTAACTGAATATATAGTATATTCAGTATATTCAGAGGTCCTAAGAAGATGAATGATAAACTATTTGTAATGAGAAAACTGTATTTTAGACTTTGTTTCATTAAAGTTCTTCAACAGAATGAGCTAAAGACCCTTTAAAAGTAGGAGAATATAGCCAAATTCAGGAGTGGAACATGACATAAAATTGTTCTAGAACATTCTACAGTACCAGGCAATAAACAATACCAGTCCTTATAGAATTGGTGGCATTTCAAAGAGACATAGCAGCCAAACATGGAAAAGACTGACCTACCAAATAAACATACCAATATTGGATTAGAATCCAAAGTAAAAAAAATCAATATATGTAATTATTCACATTGATTTGATCCATAAGTAAATAAGTAAGGGAAAGGACAGGTTTCACTCACAGAATGCAAAAGAATTTATGGAAGTAAACTTCCTAAGTGATCATCCCTATGTTCTAAATCTTTATCTGTGAGCTACTTCCTCTGCATTCTTTTCTAAGAGTACATGATGGAAGAGGAAAAGGAGAATACTAACTTGCACAGAAAGAACACCAAGTGCCATACCCAGCAACTGATGGATGCCATTGTCTACAAGGATAAGTCATGAAAATCATATCTGTCCACACTGTGATGTATAAAAATGACCTTTAATTTTACCTCTGCAGTTTTATTCTGCTAAAACCCACAGCACTCATTTATTCTGGGACTCAAGTGATGTCTGAGCAAAATTCCTATGGAGGAACATCCTACAAAATACTGGACCAATATGTCTCAAAATTGTCAATGCCATCCAAACAAGACTGGGCATCTGTTACAGTGATAAATGTATGATATGAAATGAATGATAAAGAAATACAAGACATATATGCACAGTGAAATCCTAGTGGGAGCCCAGGAAAAGATAACAGTGTCAAGTGGAGTTAGATTTGGCCTGACACGGTAGCATGGACATTTAAGCCCAGCACTTGGAAGGTAGAGGTAGGTGGATCTCTGTGAATCCCAGGCTATTCTGATCCACGACACTGAGGAGTCAGGGAGAGGATGGGGTAATGCCAAGCTTGGGAAGAAGATACATTTAAAATTGTATTTGATTTAACTTAAGCTACAAGGTGGTTCAAAGTTTAGTAAGGTGAGTCAGTGGAAAGCTGAGAAAACGACAGGCTATGGACAGTAACATACAGTTCAACAGAGCAGTGGTTAGCAAGAAACAAAGTCACTTCACTTTCCTTTCCTACCAAGGTGAGCCTTTGATAAACTAGTTACTGACTGAAAGCTATTTGAGATGTGCTAGTCTCCTTATCCATCACTGAGCTTGTGACTGCACATCACCTGTGATGAAAGAGATGCAAGACAGTTCCTTCTTTATTTATTAATATCAGGAAGTTATTAGTCACACTCAGGATGGGCCATT
This sequence comes from Grammomys surdaster, assembly GCF_004785775.1. Classification (NCBI taxonomy): domain Eukaryota; kingdom Metazoa; phylum Chordata; class Mammalia; order Rodentia; family Muridae; genus Grammomys; species Grammomys surdaster. The sequence continues at coordinate 179,985 of NW_021620449.1, read as the reverse complement.
GAACATAATGCCAGCTCCTTGCTGCCCATCTTCCTGTTTATAAAGCACACTGATGTAGAGGCCCCAGCCTCCATAGCCACGCCCCTGACATTTCACTCACCTGGTTTTCTCTCCTTTCATTGACACAGAGAGAGAAGAGGGTGTGACTACTGAGTAAGTAGTAGATCAACTTAATATCAAGGCAGCTAGTGCAGCCTGCAGTCATCCACCTACTCAGGGCCTCGGCAATGAGGAAGAACTCAAAGAATACAGCTTTCCTAAAGGAGAGCTAACCGATCAGAAGCTTTCTAGAAAGGGCCACACTACCTCTTCCTGGGACTCACACAGTAACTTGTCAGTGTCAGAGTGCAAATCAGGAGACACTGACCTTGACAGAATTTGATTTCCTCTCATTTTGGTGAAAAGAAAAATTATAACAAAAGAATATTTTAATGTTATTTTTAAAATTGTTCCTAATCATTTCATACATGTATATAATGTATTTTGATCGTATTTACCTATATGACCTTGTCTCATATCATATGCCCAACCCACTGACTTCTTCACAGCAAGCCCCTTCCACTTTCATGTCTACTGTCTGCTTGTCTCTCTCTTTCTGTGTCTGTTTGTCTGTTTCTGTCTCACTGTTTCTCTATCTCTCCCTTTCTCTCTTTGTGTGTGTTTGTTGTATGCGTGTGTGTGTGTGTGTGTGTGTGTATGTGCGTGCATGTGCATGTGTACATCCCACTGAGTTTAAAAAAGATTTCTTACAATGATAAGGAGTTATTTACCAGGTCACAGATAACTTACCAGTGTCTACACCACTCTCTCTCCCACTTCAAGCATTTGCCATACAGATCTTCTGCAAAACTTTGTCTTGATGTGGATGGCCATTACTACAGAAGTCAATAACTAGTTCAAGTGCAAAGAACAACTGACTGCTGAGTGTTCAGCTCCAAATGGGACTTCTACATCACCCACTCCAAGGCTCAGGGAACATCATAGAAGAAGGAGCATGAAGAATGTAAAAGCTGGAGTTTGGAGAAGAGTGCTTCCTAGTAGAGACTTCTGGGCATGATATGGCCATACTCAAGAACTGACCACACTTGTGGTTATCAGAAGGAGAAGCATACAAGATGTAGCCTGTCAGCCTTCCATCAGGGACAGGGAGAAGCTCATGAGGCCCCCAAGGATCTACTGGCCATTAATGTTTTACATTTTAAAATAATTTCAAAATTTAGGGTTCTGCAAAATGAAAATGGTAAAAATACTATAAGAATGCATTTCTGATTTTATTCATTTTCATCTATTGTTAATATTTTATTCTCTAGAGGTGGGGGACATGGAGGCAGATATTCGCATGTCTCCGCCAGTCAAAGATAGTTGGTATATCTAGGTTGGGTATTGGGTTACACTTCTGATTGTATGGGCATCTTGTTATCAAGCATTACCAAACTTATAAAGCCTTTGATTAATATTTTAAAAAAAGTTACTAATAAAAAAAAAGGATGAGGAGGGAGGGTGATGGAATAGATGCGGCAGGAAATCAGGTGAGGAAACCAGCTGGAGGAAGAACGGGAGCGGGCAGAGGGAAACAATCAGAACTCTAATGACACATGTATGACGGTGCTGTATTAAAACCCAGTACATTGTATGTTAACTTAAAATACTAATAAAAAAAAAGCAAGAAGGAGGAGGGGGCATAGGATAGGGGGTTTCTGGAGGAGGGATGGGGAAAGGGATGACACCTGAAATGTAAATAAATAAAATATCCAATAAAAAAAAAGAATATTTTACTCTCCAACTGTGTGTCTGTGCTCTTTTCTTTTCGGAACCATTCAGATATGATATACAGCAGAGCTCTCTGCCTTTAAAGCTTCATGAATATTTCCTGATGAAGGAGATGTTCTATTACACCCAACCAGTACAGCTGACACTCTCATAAATTTACACTAATACTGCACTCTGTCTAACTCACCATCTATTTCCCCCTTTTGTCAGTTGGTCAAATAATGTGCTTTATAGAATTTCCAAAAGTCCTTTGAAGCTTGATCTTCAGAGAAGAAGAGACAATCTGAAAAAATACACATCAGAATATTGTAGGAGTTGACTTTCTCTAATGTAGTGGTATGCCAAGGAGAGCCATGGAGTCACAGGGAATCTTTGTCACCTGCAATCTGTATCTTGCTACAAAGCCAATGGTTATGAGAAAGTTATCAAAAAATATCAAATAAAGACACAGAAATACGAGTTTAGATAGCTTACTCTTGTAATCTATTTTAGGAGTGGTTTAGATTAGTGGGATACTTATGAGCACTTCAAGATGTGTTTGTCCACAAAGAATTCCAAGTAGATTCTGTGATTCAGTTTACTGCCAAGCACGAGACTGCATTGCTGAAGTCCATCTCAAGCTAGTTACTTTTCATCATGCCTTAAAACACTCCTTTTAGCACTATGTGTGTCTGTGTCTGTGTCTCTCTGTGTGTGTGTGTATGTGTGTATGACAGACAGACAGAGAATAATGTATACAAATGGTGTATGTATGTGTGTATATATAGACATGCATGCTTGTTGATGAGTGAAAACAAAGTGACATCTTCACCATTTTCTACCTTATACTTTTGAAGAATGGTCTCTTGCTGAACCAAGAGCTCATGCTTTTCAGCTAGGCTGGTATCAAGCAGTTGAAGACATGATCTCTCAGCTTCCTGTTGCTGCTGCCATGCCAACAGTTTGTTGCTATGCCTCTGTACCATGTGTACCCAAATAAATCTTTTCTTTCCAAAGTCATTTATGATCATCATGTTCTATGACAGCAACAGAGACTCAACTAAGATACCCAGTGTTTCCCTTTTTCTCTTCCTGAAGTATCTCTTGAATGCTATTGGAGTATAGGCATAACCCATCTTGAAGTATTTCAACTCACATTTGCACACTGAAACCAACTTTTTGAGGATACATTCAATTTTACAAGTGAAGTACAGTTTCAGTACAAAATACAATCATGAGCAAAAGTGGAGAAATTCTGAACCTGTGTGTATAATTAGATGTCAGGGCCAAGAACATTCGTGGAAAGAAATAATAAAAGAGAAACAAAAGAAAGAGAAACCCTAGATGCTGGAGTGGAGCCACCGGGAGGCTGCCCATCTGTCTGCATGGTTTTGGAGCATACCTGACAGGTGGCAGATACATGGAGTGATGACCTCTTGAGACCTCCTTCCCAAACTGTGAATATATGAAACTGAGGAAAAGCAGAGTTAATAGAGTAATTAATTCCTTCTCTGATTATGTCTCCTCAGTTTCTCTCCCTGGATATTTAAAATAATTGTATTAAAAAGGAGAGCAAGGCATTTTTCAGAATAATTACCTCTGTGTTTTGATTGGCTGTTCTTCAATACAAGAGGGGAAAAAGACCCTTGTTCTTGAAAAGAATATGAAGAGGAGAGATGTTATTAGAGTAATTAATTCATTGCTCTGATTGTTTCTTGTTCGTTAGCACAAATGTGGGGAGAAGAAAGTTAAAAAAACTGAGTTCATTGTATTTTTGTTTCAGAATTGTGTTGTACTAAGAAACTTTGCAAGCTGCCTATAAAAGGAAAAGGCTGTGAGTTTCTTCAGTGTGCTTTCTATTATAAAACAGAAAGTAAAAGATGGTGCCTAAATTGTATCCTGCAGTTTCAGGTGAGTGTTTTTTATGCCATGTTTCCCAAGTGCTTAAATTAGCCTAACCAAATGCTCATTTTGAATTTCTGTCTTTTTCATGCATGATGGGAGAAACACAAGATGTCACTTCAGGAATATAGACACCTCTAAAAGCAAGTATAGTCTGAGCTGCTGTCAAAGTCAAAGAACAAAATAGACTTTCCTCTTCAGAAGAATGGATTCCACCCAGGTATTTATTAGTCAAATTAAAATGTTTTGTCCTCTGTCGTAATCCACAGTATATCCAAAATTCTAAATAAATAAAGCAAAATCATGAGCAACTTCGCAGTATGGATGCAAGATATATGTATGGAGTCAGTAACCACTCATAAAAAGACATTGGATTTAATGATCCTGAAGACTACAATACTCAGGGCTGAGGGTATGTCTTTGCTGGCAAAATACCTGTCTAGCATACAGGAATTCCTGACTATGATAACTTCAGGCACACTACATAATCTGGGCATGTGGTATATACCTGCAAACCCAGCACTTGGGTAGTAGAAAAATAAGAATTCGAGGTCATTTTCTGCTACACATCGAGTTGGAGGCCAGCCTGGTCTGCCTGAGACCTTGTCTTCAAAAATAAACTATGATATTCAAAAGTACAGACCTACAGAAAAGCTGAATTCATTTGGAAAGTAAATTGTGGAGATTACCTGTTGCCATAGCTTGGTAAGTCTTAGTGCTTCCCTCAAGGCTGCTAGATAGTGTGTGGGCTTCACTCTAGCCATGATGGAAGGTGTCATGGAGTCCTCAGAAGGCAAGGTTTAGTATGAAGTAATTAGGCCCCTGACGGTGCTACCCTTGATGGTTTTGAAGGGACACTGGTTAGCTTTCAAGTAAAGGTTCTAATAGAGGATGGTCTCACTATGCTTCCTGACTTGCTGCAGAATCGTTCACACTTACACATGCTCCTATAATGATGCCTTCTGAGGGCATGTGATTCAGCCAAGAGGCCTTTGCAAGAGCCAGTACTATGTGAAAGGAGATCTGGGCTCCAGACAAATATGATTGCTCAAAGTAACACTAAGCATAAAAATACATCATATGCATTCAACAGTGGCCATGACCCTGGGCAGTCCAGTTGCCTCTATTTCATCTCCTATCACATGCTCTAAATGGCTCCAATGTCAAGACTTGAGCAGGTGTGTGGTCCAGGGAGACTTTGTACATTTATGTGGGTCTGTATGCTTCTAAAAACCACATTTCTAAACACGCTAAAAATTATTAACCATTCTAGGCCATAGTCTGACAGCAGCATTTGCATATCCAAAGGCAGCAGAATTAAGTGCATGGAAGGTAGACCGGAAGAACCCAGAGACCGTGTTGGCTGAGAAAACTTCATGTCTTAGTCTAACCTTCACCACAGAAAGACACAGGAAAGTTGCCCATTTCATGGTGTTGTGGGAATTTAACGCGCTAAAAGTGCAGAAAGTGTTTTGAAACATGGAGAATTTGGTAATAACCATTATTGCTTCTATGTTCATTAAATACGTTCACATTGAAATGACTTTAAAAATCCCTATGATTAAATGTATTAACAAAACTATTTTAGGGAATCTCAAGGCTTACTTTTATGGAAGTAAGTATCAGAATCATGTTTGAACGGCACACAGGCTGAGAAAGAAGCACACTGGACAAGAAATAAGTAACTGATAAGTAATGCATAAAACACCTCACTGGAGAAAGGGTATAGTCTGAAAGATGGCTCAGTGAATAAGATAGCTTTCTGTACAAGCATGGGGACCTCAGTTCAAATCCCCACCATCCATTTAAACCTGAACATGGTTATGAGTCCCTGTAACCTTAGTGAAGTAGGAGCAGAGACGGGAAGATCCTGGAAGCTTGGTGAGCAAATAGCTTAGCCATACCAGTATCCATCAAGATAGATCTTGAGATAGATTCTGGATCTATCTCAAAGAAATAAAGCAGAGAGTCATTGGGGAAGACAGTTGATGCACCTCTCTGGCTTCTGTGTTTACATGCATAGATACAAATATCCACCAACACAAGCATACAATACACACATACGGATGCACACACCCAAATCAATAACATCCACAAAATCAACTTACTCAGGAAACTTGTAAAGTAACTGAGTACCTATTGCCTGGATTCTTAGACAGACTGGAGCTTAAGACTGAAGGCTGTAGATTATATATCCAGAGGTTTAAATGGAAGAGGGTGAAAAACTCAAGCCAGTCTTTTTATATTCTTGTTCATAATCTATTAATAGAGTATGGCTTATCTAGAATGCCTCTGCTACCAAACCCCACATGCACATACAAAGGAGAACAAGGACACACTCTGAGAGTGAGAGAATTTTCTCATGTTCATATGTGGCCTCAGGATGAACAACCTAGTATTCTGATGTTGTCTGTGTTTGTCTACCTATGGCACCATGTCGCATTCCCTCAGTAGGAAGGCTCTCATAAACAACCAGACAAAAAGAATTCCTAAAAAGTGTCAAGTCTTAATGCCACAGCAGGAGATTCCCATAGAAGATGCTGTTATAAACATGGTTGTGTTCCAGACCTGGAAAATTACATGGTCCCAATGCTGGCTGGTTCTTGTGTCAACTTCACACAAACTAGTGTTTTGTGGGAAGAAAAAAATCTTAATCCAGAAAATCCTTTCATGTGATTGGACTGTGAGCAAATCTGTAAGGCATTTTCTTGATTGATGATTAATGTAAGTGGGCCTAGATCACTTTGGGCAGTGCCAACCCCTGGGCACATGGTCCTAGTTGATATAAAAAAGGATACTAATCAAGCCACACATGAGCAAACCAGTAAGCATCACTCCTTCATGGCCTCTGCATGAGTAACTTTGCTCCATGATGGAGTGTGATGTGGAACAGTCAGTTGAAACAAACCCTTTTCTCCTTTAGTTGCTATGGTCACTGTGTTTTATCACAGCAATAGGAACATTAACTATAACAGTCCTTAAGGCCAGTCTGCCTTCAGACTTGAGGAGAGGTAGAACTCAGAAACCTGGAGATGAAAGTGACATGGCTAAAACCAACAAACCAACAAAATGAAACAAAACAAAACAAAACAAACAAAAATCTGTGTCATACTAGCAGTCCCAAAAGGAGCAGGGTGCCTTTATGCGAAGTCACTGGCTCCCATCCCCATTGCCAAATCAAAGCTTCTGGTGCTTCCAAACATTCGTTTAAAATACTGAACACAGCAGCTGGAGAGATGTCTCAGTTAGTAAAGTGCATCTTTGGAAACAGGAGGACCTGAATTTGAACCCAAGAACCCATGTTGAAAAGAATGAAAATCCAGGTGTGATGACACATACATGAGTTCTCAGAGCTGGAAAGTGGAGACAAGCAGATCTCTGGGTCTTACTGGTGGATGGAGGTGGGAGGATCCCTCTCCCTACCTGACTAGTTACCCTAGTGAGATAGGTTGTTGAATAAGAATACAAGTAAAAGAATAGGAGGAGGAGGCAAGACCTTACAAATGGTTCTTGAGGTTGTCCTCTGGATTCCATCATCATGTATGCACACATGCATGTGCACTTGCAGAGAGAGAGAGAGAGAGAGAGAGAGAGAGAGAGAGAGAGAGAGAGAGAACACTAGCATTCTTGAATTGAAACTAATGTAGATGGCAACTGTCAATGCAGATGGGATCAAAGAGTAAATGGACACAGTGACCCTTGCAAAGCACAGGCCACAGATCATTGGTCTGTGTCTGCTGCTTAAGCATCATCCATTGGCGTCCATGCTCCTTTGGAGTTTGTCTCTAACCATCACATTCACAGCACAGGAAAGTAGTTTGGCTGTATAGACCACAATGTGAGCTGCATTAAGGAACATGAGTAGCAGCAGAATACTTACATGGTTCATTGGCCAAAGACAGGAAATTAAGGGCTAGTTATGTGTATTAACCAAAGCCTTTCTTTCAAGGTGGACTTCTCTACCCAGGCCTCTGAATCTAGATCTAATATAATAGAAGTTCTCCCAAGAACTTGTCACAACTCTGCTCTCAACACTTAACAGTCTTTAAGTGGATAAAGTAAGTAAATCTTTATGTATCTTTGTGTATTGGTGAGTCTTTGTTGTCAACTTGACAGGACACAGAGTCATCATGGAAACACACCTCTGAGTGCACCTGCGAGGAACTTCATAGATGACGGTGATTGGAGTGGGCTCGCCCACTGAACATTAGTCCATATCATGACTTGAGCTGGAGTCCTAGACATCATTGAAAAGACAAAGGGAGCTATGAACACTTCCATTCATTTCTCTCTGCTTTCTCACTGTGGATGCAGTATGCCTAATCACCTTAAGCTGCTGTCGTGCCTCTATGGTCATGATGGGTGGTATCCCTTAGCACTATAGGCTAAAATAAACCCTCTCTTCTTTGATTTGCTTTTTGTCAGGCCAACCAGAAACATAAATAATTAACTAATACACCCTGGCTTCCTATATTTGTTTTGATATTAAGGAAAAATATATGAAAAACTACATCTCTTTCACTTTGAATAATTACCCAGCAGCACTGTGTGTGTGTGTGTGTGTGTGTGTGTGTGTGTGTGAACATGTTTGTTTCTAGCTAGAACCTTTATCCACTTTCCCAAAGGAAGGGGACCTGTAGTTTCATTGAATTCTACCAGAATTTAAAAGGAAAATCAGCTTCCACCATTATTAAAGATATACTATAGAAACCCAAACTGTTGGTGGCAGTTATTCAGGCTGTTTGATATTCTTTGTACAGCACCTTCCGCCCACTGATGTCCATTTTTAAAGCTGTTCTCCCCTTTCCCTTTGAGATCCCCACAAACCTCTATAGTGGAGTTTATCTACTATTGTGGGAAAGCTTGGTGCATCATGAAAAGAACAACAGAATAGAAAAATCTCTATCCTGACCATAGCCAAACAATAGAACAGAAGGTGTTTTTCTGAACTCTGAACAATGGGCAGGAAAGGATAATTTCAGTGCAGAGCCAAGCAGTTTGGATTGACAACAACATAAATCAGCTTTGACAATGCATCTACTTTGCCAAGTTCACTCATTCATCCAAATTAGAAAACAGAAGCTTGAAAGCCAGGTACTGGCTGCTGAAGAATAGAAGAGACACGTTTGGGGAAATTGGCTTGTGGTTAACATTGTAGACAGGGTATCAAATGATGTAGGCTTTGGTTGAACTGTTTGCAAAATCACCGGCTCTCTTGTGTCTGGGTGTGTGATTAAATATTCTCTCTCTCTCTCTCTCTCTCTCTCTCTCTCTCTCTCTCTCTCTCTGTCATCTAATGTATTGGTTTGTGGGTAGACTCTGGGAACAAACTAAAGTAGGATTGGAGTCATAGTGCAGAGCGGAGTTGGACTCGTAATGCTGAGAGTAAAGTTGGAAACATTGGTGTTGTTTGGTAGCAGGGAGTAAAGCTTGGAGAATAATTCATCCAACACAAATGCCAACCACTGGGACTAAATGGTGAGTGTTATAGTAGAAATAATATTTGCAGGTCCTTTTTATCCAGCTAGCTCTTTGCCAATAGAAGGAGAAAATTAATGATATTCAATATGATGTTTAACCAAAGACAACCCTCTCTTGATGACAATTTTCTCTGCCTATAAATATGAATTGAAGGGAAAATATATTCAAAGGTTGGCACTCTTAGGGTCCTATAAATTCTCCCAGGAAGGCACTGCAAGTGATGTAGACAACTGAACTTGGAGAAGATAGATTACTTCAATAACATATGTAGGTTGCAAATGTCACCTGCAAATACACTGGTACTTGGTACTTACTTCAGTGGGTTAGATCCCACATTTTCCCATCACCTTCTAGAGATATTGCTTAAGCCATGCTTAGACAATTGCCACCCGTTTGTCAGTAATTCCATACTCTGGGTATATCCTTCACTTTAGTTACAGGATTGTTTTTTAAAACATCAAAAGAAGCCATGGCCTTCTTTTGTCTTTTGATGCTTTATATTAACAAGTGTTTGATGTAGAATTCAAAGTGACTTATAATACAACTCCAAAATACTTTTTAGCCCTAGATTGGACGTCAGGAGACACAGTAGAGTTCTTAGCCACTGATAAAGTGTGCTGTGTCCTTGAGGTGATCTCTCTGCTTCAGGGAGCAAGCTTACCCAAGGCCAAGAAGGAAGCCAAAGGAAGGAGAAAGGGAAGAAGAAAAGGAGACTCTCCTGTTAACTTTATACTCAGTAATTTAACTTTTCCATTTAATATTTGAATTTATGATCCTTGGTAGGTTTTGTTTTATGTTTTTTGTTTTCCTAAATCGTTTTTCCCCAGATAAAATGGACTTCAGGCCGTAGGTACCCCAAATCAAAGGCCACTTTTGCAATGAAGTCTTGAATTTTCCAGACAAATGTGGTTTCCATTGATCTCTGCTTTGCTATCACGTGAGTTACAGTCATGACTGTCTTAATATTTTTTACAATAGTTAACCTCTGGATCTCTGGAGGTCTATATGCCCACTGCATCACAGATGCTGCCAGAAGTAAAAGTAACAGAAGAGTGAACAGTCTAGCATGACGGCTGGTTTTAATGTCAACTTATCACATATTAGAATCATCTGAGAAGGAAACCCCAAGTGGTGAATTTTTATAATTGCCTTGGTTGGTTGGCAAGACCCAATGCAAATGTGTGAGGCACCTTCTGGTAACAGCCCAGATAAGAAAATGGCATAGCAGAAGGAACATGGTTTCCTTTTTGCTTGCTTAGTCCTCTGTTTTCCCCAGAAGTTGATTTACTCTATTGATAATTCTTCCTGACATCAGAACCCGTGTTTCCAGTCTGCTATTGTTGTGTTGACTAAGGACCAGTGGCTCTCTGGGAATTCTTGGGTGACAGATTGGAACTGCTGGTGTAACCAGAACAGATACAAGTGACGGCAACCTGCAGACTACCATTCATGCAGCTGGCACAGAGAAGCATCCAGCCTTCCTCACTATCATCAGATGAACCAGCACAGAACAATTGCAGAATATGAATTATTTCAAATGTTTGGCAGTTTGATCTATACTTTCTTTAAATGCAAAGCACTTAAAACCCCTGTATAGTCATAAGAATCTACATTGAAATTTGGAAATCTAGGGAGTTGTAATCAGATATGGACCTTGGGGCTGTTCTAATATAATGGGTGGGCGCTGAAGAGAAATGAGGTCATGTCCACATTAGCTCTGTGAGATTTTTTAGTCTTTAAAATCACACTCTTCTCCTTGTGTCATCCCGTACAAACTCCTATCTCCTCGAGAAACATCTTTCTCTAGCAGCCATATCCAACTTGTGACTCACATGCCCCACACAAAGTTTTAACCCTCTGCGATTTTGTTGTTGATAGTGACATTGTGTGGCTCTCGTGTATGGTTTCAGTAGATTTCAATGCTGTAGCAAACGTCTTAAGGCTGCAGAAAGAAAACTAAACATAAGCTTTAGATGATATCTGCTTCTTGAATAACGCAACATGATTAGCTGCCTCAAGTCCCTGCTCTTGTGACTCCCGTACCATAATTGTCTGCAACATGGAAGTGTGGGGCAAAACGAACTCTCTATCTCTTATGTTCCTTTTGTGATATTTTATCAAGTGTTGGGAAAAATAACTAAGACACTTACCAATAATCTACATCTCTCAATTGTAAATTAATTTACTCAAACCATGCCACTATTGCAGCTTCACTGAAAGATATATATTTCTCAACACAAGATTCTAGAATCCATCTCGGTTGATACGCAATGTAAGCAAACACATGAAATTTTGGGTGTAAACTCCTAGAAATGAGTCTGAGGGCTGTTTCCTGTGATAGAACATTAGGCCAGAAACTCCATCTGTGAGAATTCTACCATCTTCTGATGCCTGTGTGGCACATGAGCTCGTGGATCCCCAGTGACATAGACATACTTGATACCTATGTAAGGGAAGAAGACACAGCCTGTGTTGCAGAAGGAGATGTGGAAACAGGCATGGATAGGATCCAAGAACCACACAGTGTATAAGAAGAGAAAGTATACTGGAGTCAGAAGGCAAAGGCACCTGGAGGCAAGCAGTGAGACTATCAAGAGCTCTTTCTTATAGGTCTAGATAAGGTTTCTTGTCTCATGAAGCCTCACTGATTGTTTGACCTGTGAACTTGCCATAACTGAGAATCAGCTGGGAAGAGAGTCTCACCTGAGCATTAATGTCAATAAGAATAGCCCAGGGGAACGTCTGTGGGGGATTGTCTTGATTGTTCATAGATGTACAAAGGTGTGAAGGCATGGCTCATTGTGGGATGCACTATCCCTCAGACAGAATGTCCTGGTCATTGTAATACAAGAGGAACCTAAAGGGGAGCAAACGAGCAAGCAGAGATATATTTGTTATCTTTTTGCTCTTGGCTATGAATGTCATGTGACTAGCAACTTAAATTTTCTGCCCTGATTTCTCTGAAATTATGGCATGTAACCTGGAACTATAAGCCTAACAAATCTTTCTTCCCACAGTTGTTTTTGACCAGAGTGTTTTATCACATCCACAGACATGAAAACAGGACAAAGTGGTTGGTTTCTCTGTGAAAATGTCTGTAAAGGTAACATACAGTTTTCCATCTCTGTTCTTATTCGTCACAGTCCTTCATGGTGAGAGAGCATGATATCATGACACCTCCAAGTACTTTCCCTAAGGAGCCTAGTGCAATTCTGTGACTTCCCTTTCAGATGCATGTGAACAGATCGTAGTACTTACTGTAATATTGATGTCACACGGACAAGATTTTGGACATGCCTTCTAAGGAAATCTCCATGAACAGAATTGGAAAATGCCCCATAAGTGTGTAATGGAGCCTGCCACAAAAAAGGTCAAACTAAAACAAACTAACACATCACTGTGATAAGTGTTCGTTTCTGACTAGAAAACTATGGTACAATTAGAAGTATGCACAGTTTTTATTCTGAAAATAACAGAAAACAAATAAATAAAATTAGGCTATATAATTCTTAAATAGGATTCCTCTCTTTAAGGTTGCATTATAAATGTCTTTTGGACAGGTTGTTTCATGGCCATTGGCAGATCCCTCATCTATGCTAATGTATGTTTTAAGATACAAATTTTTACAAAGCCTTTATTATTTCTTATTACTTTGTGCATGTGAGTGTGTGTGCATGTGTGTGTGTGTGTGTGTGTGTGTGTGTGTGTGTGTGTGTGCACGTGCATGCATGTTTGTGTATACATTTGGGCATTTGGGCACATGTGTTTGTAGGCCAGAAGAAGATCTCAGATGCCCTCAAGTAGGAATTTCAGACAGTTGTAAGCTGCTTAGTGTGGGTACTGAAAACTGAAAGCCAGTTTTTTGCACGAATGGCCAGTGCTCTTAACCATTGGACTATCTTTCCAGCCCCAGGATTCTTCTGCCTTTAATTGTAGAGCACAACCAATGCACCATGGGATATTTCAAACACACACTCATTAGACCTTGTTCTAAATATCCTCTCTTTGCGCTGCAAATTGCCTTGACTTAGATCGCCATTTCCAAACAACACAATCCGTGTAGGAGGGTTCAATATCATACTAAAATAACTAGAGTCAGTAAGATGCAGATCCCTCTTGCACCCATTGCCTTTTTGTAGGACAAGTTCTCAGATCCCATCAGCAAAGCCCTTTGATTGGACCTTGAGAACCTGCCACACTCAGAATGCAACACATTCTTCTTCAAATTGCTTTTGGCACTGAATGTCACCTACTGTTTTCCTGAAGTGATTCTTGGCAACATGTGCTTGCTCTGATGAAAAAAAAAATAGTGAAGGATTATTGCTCCCCTTAAGTTGATTAGGAAAAAGACAAACAAGGCTTTTTTATTTCTTCTGTTGCTACCTATCAGCTTCATTGCTAAGACAGTGTGGATATGGATGGTATTATGTAGATGGAAAAAATTACTGGAAAATTTCCCATATTAAATGGTACACATGTCTTGCTTTAGTCTTACTGAGGTTGAATTCTGAGTATCTACTTGATGTAATAAAATCAGGAAGACTGACCAAGCACATCACTTGTATCATGAAGAAAAGATAGGTTTGTGTGTGTGTGTGTGTGTGTGAGAGAGAGAGAGAGAGAGAGAGAGACAGAGAGAGACAGAGAGAGACAGAGAGAGACAGAGAGAGATAGAGACAGAGAAATACATTGCTTCTGTTCTCAGCATAAAGTGCTTCTTCTTACAGCATTTAAAGGAAAGAAAAGTAAAGCAGTAAATCTTTTTACAAGGCCCCCCTCAGGCCTAGCTCTACATTTATGTGACAACATAATTCCTTATCTCCTAGAAATACTTTGGGTTCATTAACTAAGATCATGACCCAACACAAAAGAGACAACCTTTTGTTTTCCAAAGTAGCCAAGTGAATGTTATTAATTGCTTTGCTGAGCAAGCATGTTGTCTGTGGACCAGTTCTGCTTTAGAAATCAATGGAAGTAATTTGCTTATGAGGTGCCTGGAAAAACTTGAAACACAATGGTTTCATCACAGTGGGAGAAATAAAATGCTAAATTCTTCAATTAAATTGAATAGTTGGGCTATATACATGGTTGGACTAACTTTAATCATAAACACACACACACAAACATATATACATATCAGATATTAATAAATTTCATAAGGGAAATTAAACTCCTTCATTCAAAACTTTTACATTTAACACAAAACACAGTCTGTAAGGATAACAGAGTCCTACAAATAAAAGCAAAGTCTCCCCATCTATCCACCCAAACCAACTTAATAAAAGTTCCAGGAGCTAAAAGTCTAAGGCAGCAAAAATTGGTTAAGGAAGATTGGAAAGAAAGGGGGGAAAGGAATAAAGGTTGATTCTTCTTGTTCAGAAGCACAGGTGCCTCTGGGTTAAAAGGTGCCTGGTTCAGAAGGTCTATGTCTGATACTATGAAATGAAAGACACTTTTCAAAGGACCTAGTACAAAAGCACTGCTTATCTTTGGACTTAGAGAATCGAGGACCATTTCTTCTAGCGATGGGCACGGAACTATCAGCGGCTGCTTCTAGGTCAACACAGAAGTGGAGAGATGTTGTTTTGATTTTATTCCATATGATCTGATCTCCCCTGAGCACCTCTTTTGGGAAGGGGGTAACATGAAGTTAACAGGAAAAAATTATCTGGGCATCATAGTTTGAGAACTTCTCAGTAGAAAAAAGCAGGCTATAAAGAAAAGTTGAATGAAAAATAATAGATGAATAAACATACAGAGGATGATTAAAGTGTTATTATTCTCCTCTTTAAACATGATAAAAATATTAATTTTAAGAGATTGGTTTTTATTTTATGTCTATGGGAGTTTTCCTTGCCTGCATGCATGTACATACACTATGTACATTTCTGGTGCCCACCAAGGCCAGAAGAGGGCATCAGGTCCCCTGGAACTCAAGTTACAGGTAGTCGTGAGGTGCCATCTGGGTGCTGGGAACCAAACTTCAATCCTCTTGGATGTGTAAGAGCAGCACATACTCTTACTCACTGGCCCTTCTCTCCTTGGGAAATCATGTGTGTGACCATTTTCATCTCTTGCTTTCTATGCTTAGCTGTAAAAGTCAACTGCTGGACATTTTTGGAGCTAAATCCAAAGAAACATTGGAATGTGTCGCTGTAGTAAAGAGTCTCAGAGACTGTATATGCCAAGTATAGGCCCAAGTTAAATGAAGATAGAGTTCTGACCACAATGAGTTGTCAGCAATTGTCTTAGAGGCAAATGTGTAATCTGCAACAATTAATAAGTAGTTAATTAATTAATTAATTGACTACTACAGCTAACACAGTGATTAACAACTAACAATTTGCTATCTCTAGAAGCCAGTTGAGTATGTCAATGAACTATGTAGTGATCAGTCCAAACTGGCAGAAAATAGATTAAGAATAGAGCTTCCCCTTGCCTCTCCGATTCTTCTACTCAGGACCAAAACACAGGCAGAAATTAAGATGTGCCTGTTGCCAGTCACACAGAATGCTCTGCTATTTGCTTCCTCATTCCAACAGTAAGGTGTACCCGAAGGCTTTCTTTTTCACATTAAAAAGCTTTTCTAAAGAGATTTCTTGATGGTTAAGAGTACTTACTGCTCCTGCAAAGAACCAGGATTTGATTCCCAGCACCAACAAGAGGTAACACGTAACCTCATGTAACCACAGCTTCATGTGACCAGATATCCTCTTTTGGCCTCTTCTGACATTGCAGTCATGTGCATAAACCTACACAGAGACAGCCACACCTACACATATAATTTGTTTTTTATAAAAACATAACTAACTAAATAAAAAGCTTTTCCTCTCCACTCAATTTACAACTCACCCAATGCAAAAGAAAGCAAAGGACACTATCACTGAGTCACACTCTGAACAAATAATCGGCTTGTTTTCCATTAATTTTTATAAGTGAGAGAATGAAATCCATCTCCAGGAGGCAGAAGATCCCCAACCTTGGAGATGATGACATTAATTATTTAGAGGCCTCAAGACAGCTTCAGAAAATGCAGACTTTGAGTAGTAGTGTTTCTAAACTTGAGAAAGTTGACATATAGGTTCATATAAATCTTTACAACTAAAGTCTATCTTGGGTCTTATAGACTGTATAGAGTTATGTTTGACACCCTGCTCACTACCTTTTGGTACTTAAAACTGTTCCCATATTATGACAAGAAACTTTGTTCCTATGCATTGTTTAAGTATCTCTAAGAGGAAGAAAAAGTATCATATTCTACATGAGATCCCTGCCCCTAGGGAATCCCAGATGAATTTTCCATTTAAAGCACTTTAGTCTTTCTATCCTGCATAAACATGGCATAAGATGCTCAGTAAAGAAAACTTTATGCCTGCCTGTAGTGGTCTACAGAAGGACTCTGACATCCTCAGACCCTAGGGAGTTCGGTAATTCCTTCATTTGTTCTCAAGGTCCAATGAGTAATCAATGCAACAGCCACCTGTCTTTCACACTTAAGAAAAGAAAATGCTTTAGGAGCTTGGAAACCTATGGTACATATCAGTACAACACTGAGAGGCATCTTTATGGGCTTTTAGTGAAATGACTCCCACTTAACTGAAAGAAGTAAAATTTCTTGTGTTTTTTTGTGCTTACAAGTTGTTATTTTTCCTTCCTTAATGTCCTGCTACACAGCAGATACTCTGAACTAGAATCTAGGAACTTATTAAAATGAGTTTTATTATCAGTTGTGGTTAGCACTCTATAAAGAACTGGAATCAGTTGAGTGTGTGTGTGTGTGTGTGTGTGTGAGAGAGAGAGAGAGAGAGAGAGAGAGAGAGAGAGAGAGAGAGAGAGAGAGAGACAGAGAGAGACAGAGAGAGAGAGAGAGAGAGGAGGGGGGGAGAGGGAGAGGTTAGAGGTTGATTTATATTATGAAAGACAACCTGCTTTTAGTCTTCTGAGTGGAATATTAATCATGCCTAAAGTATGCTTTCACAGAAGCATGTAGACTAATACGTGACCTCGAAACTAAGTACCATGGCCTCATTGGATTGAAACATAGCATTAACCATTTCATGTAACTAAATACAAGATGTTTCCTGGTCAGTTGCCCTTAGGCTAAGAGTTCTTGGGATGTCTTAGTAAGGATGAAAGACAACATAAATCCAGCAAGGTTTCTAAGGAGGAAGGGGAAGTTGAGCCAAGTTTTCTAGTTTGAATAAGAGCACAGATTTTAATGGAAACACATTTGAGTCAGAAGGAAGAGTCAGCCTTCTGTCTCTGGGGTTGAGTTTGCTCACCTATAAAATGAGTATAATCATTAGCTTAAGGCTTGGCCTTTAAAAAATGGCTTCTATGTGGTAAATTGCTAAGCAAAATGGTAGCTATAATTTTGATCACTACAATTGGATGACTAAAGTGGGAAATTGAGTAATTTCTTGATGAGGAAAGAGGTAAAATTTGATGGAAGGAAATAAAAAAAGATTTCTACCGAATTGTTGATCATTGACACGAGTAAGGCCAGGCACTTATATCAAATATAATGAAATCTTGCTCACTTTTTTTTCTAGTATGATTTAAAAATTGTAGAGAATGTGAACTGGGAAGGCAACTCATTGATGGATTTTGTGATCCAGGGTTGACTCTTTCCAGTCTTCCTCTAGTTAGAGCTTTCTTATTTCTTCTATCTCGGTGTGCTAGATTCCCAATGATCATGGCTTCATATAAGTATCTTTCATTTCTTCTTGACTTCCTCTCTCGAGGCACTAGCACCTGTGAAATACAGGTATGAATTCTCAGTTCTGAGTCTCTTGTGATTCTCAATTAAGATGATGTTTAAAAATCAAACATTGTCTCTACCTACAGCCTCATTTTTAGTTCCTGTTCAACTGACATTGGTAACTCGGATGAAGAGAATTTATATGCTTATTATCGACCTGTGTACAAATATACCTTCACCAATTCCCATGAGATAAAGCAAACTTATTCAATGCCACAGTCATCTGCCTTTTCTTTCCTTATTTGTGTTATAAAAACAGTGATCTTTGTTTGAAACAATGGATGTTTCTAGTTAAACTCAGGGAGACTTATATAAAAGAAAGTATCAAAGAGAAAATAGAATTAATTGATTACAAAAATGTATAAGCAATGATTTAATTAATTTCAAATAGAGAGCTGCTTGTTTGTTTGTTTGGTTGGTTTGTTGGTTAGTTTTGCTTTTGGTTTGGTTTTTGGAGACAGATTTCTCTGGGTATCCTTGGCTGTCCTGGAACTTGCTGTGTAGACCAGGTTTCCCTCAGACTCTTCAAGATCTGCCTACCTCTGTGTTCTGAGTGCTGGGATTAAAGGTGTGCATCATCATCACCCAGCAAAAGAAAGCCATAATTTTTGTGAGGTATGTGTTTAACAAAATCAGCATGAATCAGTACAATAATTATCTCCATTTTGTAACAGTTCATCATAGCTTTCTACAAGTTTTATCCACTTATCAACAATTTACTGAGGTATTGAGGCATGTCAGACAACATGGTAGACAATAAGAGTTCAGTAATGCATACAGGAATGGTCTTGATTTCAAATATTGTAGGGTTTTATTGAACAACAATAAAACATAAATAAATAGTCAAACTCAAGGGTGTGCAGCTTGTTCCTGATGTAGCTTGTTCCTTGTATACTTGACAAGGTGTTGAGAGAAAAAAGAAGAGCATTAAATGGAATCACAAAGATCCTTCAGGTCACCAGCTGATTGTCTGGTAACTGCAAAACCAAAGGGATGGCTGAATAATAACTTTTGAAATATTCTGCAGGGGACCTGAAATCCAGTTCTCATCTGCTGCAGATTGCTTAAAGGTGTTCTGAAAAAGGTCTCATGGGCAAAAGTATCTCTTGCGATTAGTGACTAGAAAACGTCCACATCTTGATTTAGAGGGATGTCATGAGTGGATAGTTGTTGGCTTTTTATGTAAAATGATATACATTTACATAGGATAAATATCAGATTATTTTGTTATATGGAAACTAATTCATGAAAAGGAAGACATACGAAGAGGACACACCCTCTCCCCACAGGTCAGATATCAGGAGAGTAAATTAGTTGCTGGGAGTCATTTGCTGTCTTCACTCCTCAGATCTCCCATAAGGACACTCAGGACACTGGAATGAGAGCTTTGGTTTCTTAAAAAAACCAGTTATGTAAATATATTTTAGTTTTAATCCCAGCTGTGGGAGATGGGGCTGCTTCAGTTTGTCCACAGCCTTTAACTATGATTGTTTCCTGCTTTAGGTGGGGAGTGTGATTTTTACTGCTACAGAGAGTTTAATTCTGGGGACTCTTGGGAGGGTATGGCAGAGCCTGGAGAAGGGCAAGGAGTGTTCTGAGAAGGTTGCTGCTGCTCCTAATCACTGTTTGAAGAGAACAAAAAGTTGGATATTCTAAAGACAAGGATTGAACTTGCCCCAAGGAAACCAGTACCCCTAATTAACAGGAAGTAGCCTATAGAAGTCAACCCCCCCCCCCCCCGCGCCCTTTATCCTCTAACCTTTTTTCTTTCCTACCTACTGTTAGATGAGGGTTTGGAAGGAGATAGGGTGGAATGAGGGTTAGAATGGAGGTAGAGATACAAAAACCCAATAATGTAGTCTAAAAAAATAGTGCCAACAGGACAGGGTGTGGATTCATTTCTTCCTCTAGACCATTCCAGATGAACATCTAGGGTCATTTCTAATCAATTCTGCTAGCAAACACAACAAGTTGAATATAAAAGTTACTAAAACTACCTCCCAATTAGCATTATGTTTAATTCTCCTGGAAAAAAAAGTTGGTAATTAAAGGAATCTTCATGACTTGCCAACCCAGCAGTGTTTTTTTGGACAATCCAGGACAAGTGGAATCAATTAAAACTGATAGGAAACTCCACCTAGCAGATGTCTCCTGCATTTTTCATATAGTGTCTGTGCTAATTAGGAAATACACAGTATAAGTCTATTGGCTGTGGAGATTTATATACTGGATAAGCAAGAATTTTAACATGTGTCAGCAATAAGCACATATTGGGCTTCAATTAAAAGAAGTGTCTTAGTAGCTAAAAATATTTCCCTTTATTTAAAGCAACAAAAGTGTTTGGCCATGCTGATGAAGCACATACTTATGGTGAGGGTTTAGGAGGCTTAATATAGCTGTATGTGATGGATGGGTTTCCCCTCGTCCCACACCTGCATCCTAGACAAACTCTACTTAACAAGCTCTATGACCTGAACTTTATGGTGTAACTGCCTGTTTTTGAAAAGAGATAAATGGAAATCTACAGGCAGGGTATTAATTCACCCTAGTGTAACTTGAAAGAGCCAAATAACCTATTTTACATTTCATAGATTAAGATCTATTTAGCCAATAAATGCTCTTTCTGGTTATCTACTGAAGTCACCTCTTTTCCAGCTTCTATTTGTGTGTGTGTGTGTGTGTGTGTGTATGTTTCTGTGTGTACATGTTTGCATGAGTGTACATGAATACATGTTGCATACCTATGTGTATTTGCATACATGCATGTGGAGAACAGAGAAAAATATCAGATGATATTAGATGAGACTGGTTGTTTTCACAGTGGCATGGAACTAGACATGAGTATCTTCCACTTCCTTTGAAATATGTTTTCTAATGTTTTATAGCTCATCAGCTAGATAAGATTGGCTAACCAGTGAGTCCCAAAGAGTCAGCCAGTTCTGCCTCCATAATGATCAGACCATAAGCATGTACCACAACACCCAACATTTCCACATGGGTTCTGAGGTCTGAACTCAGTATGCATGCTTGAAAGGCAAGAACCTCACTCACAAAACTACCCTCCTCTCTTCTTCCTTTATCTTTGACTAGCTATTTTCTTCAGCTATCATCCTAAAAGAGTCATAACCTGTCAAGGCAAGCGTCTTCCATATTACCCATCCATTGTAGCTTCTCACTTCACCAGGCTATAAAATTATTGTGTTATTTATTAGGGCACATGTGCATTCCACAAATAGTCACTGGACACATGGCAACTGCAGAGATGGAAAAGATGAGATTGTGCAAAGGTGTCTCTTAAGATTCACTGGAGAGCTAAATGTATGCATGTGATGGACCATTGCCAACCAGTAGTCATCCATGCTACTGTACATGTGTGCTCATGTCAGAGATAAAGGCTGGGGAAGATCTTGACTAACATTCCTTGAATGATATCTCTACGTAAATCTTATGCTTTGTAAGATATAGCCTCTTATCGTTTAGGTGCAGGCCTAGCAACATCTCTGGTTTCTGTCTACTTTATCGTAGTACCTCATTTATGTCATCTAGTCTAGCAACACAATAGAGTAATTTGGAAAGCTTCCCCTAACACAGGAACCTTTGCAGAATTCTGGATGATCCTATATCAGTTTCTGAACTGGGCACACTGGAGGCATATTGTGTGAGACAGGGAACACACTACAGACAAAATAATTATAACCAAATACTACTTAGTGAACATATGTTTTTTGAATTTACTTTCAGGACTACGGATAAGAGCATCTTACAGAAGCAGAGACGACTCAGGGGCAGTTAACTGGCAGCATCCGTGAAAATACCCACTGTAACATAGGTGATGACTCAATGGCTGCAAGCCTGGGACATGCTGCAAGGCTTTCAGGCAGTTCAACATATTGCAGATTCTCCTCACCAGAGCTCAGCTGCTCATGCTGTCCTCCCTCAGTAGTTACTTCCTGTTTCTACAACCTTGGGGAGGGGACCTAGACTGTCATTTGAAATTCAGTTTTCCCAAGCATTTAAGCTTGCTTATTTCCCGAGTCTCACCTATTTCTTTCCCTGGGAGAATGTTCAACTTGGAGGAAATTGATATACAAGATAATCCACATTTGTGCTATAATATACCCTAAGGGAATATATAGGCAATCTACATCCACACTTCAGAAATCCAAGAGTAGAAGACAACCAGAGGGCAACTTTAGTCCCATGTCAATCAAAAGAAGGTGTGCAGGGCTCAGCATTCATGTCTTTTTGTTATTGTGCCTCAGTTCCTGTCCCCAGGATCCCCATGATGCTTACCACTGTTTGTCTTGCTATTGTGCTTTTCTTACTTCGTTTTCATTTTTCCTTTCTTTGGTTTGTGATGAAGCATCACACATTTCTCTGTGTGTTCTTCTCTCTCAGCTCTGAGCGTACAGTCTGGCTGCTGGTTTCTCATTGTCACTTGTCACCCTTCTTTCCTACACTACTGCTTATACTGTCATCCTTCTCTCCCCTTACCTGCTTCCATTACATTCCATACATTACAGACATGATTATGACCAGTTTATAATCCCACCAATGTGCTTTGGCCCACAGAGATCCCTCCTGCTTGCTGGATATAGATGATGTGATTTTGTGAAGTAAAGTTTCCATACAGCAAAAATACTACAATCTTAAACCTATTCACACGGATAGATAACCTTTCACAAAGCAATGTGTTCATATAACTTCCTTCTAAATCAGGCTAGGGAGATTTCTGGGGTCTAGATTTACATTACATCTGATTTACATTACTATAATGAAATATCTAAAGCAGGCTACTTTAAGATCAATGGAAGTTTTAATTAGTTCACTTTTCTGTACCTTCAAGGACAAGGGCTGTTACCACTTAGCTTTATCTCAGTGTGTCCAAGGTCACAGCTGAAAAGTGCATAGAAGAGAAAAGGGTTATTTAGCTGGAGATGAGGCTATAGCATTGGGAGGACCAAGTGCATTCCTTCAAAATAACCCCCCCTGGGACAACCCACTGCAGCTCATCATCCCTTCCCAGCACATCCCAAGGAGGCCTTCCTTGATTTTATCTGTTGAACTGCCTTTGTAAGATCAAGCTCCCAACCATATCACAGGAATCATGTGGAAAACTACATCCAAGTCACAGGAAGCCACAAAGTTCCTCAGACTCATTACCATATGCTCTCTGAAGGAATGGGATAATTTAGATAAGAAGCAGGGCCTCATGGAAGGTAAGGAATCCAGGGGCTACCCCCATGAGCAATAATTCTGTCTCCTAGATCTGTCAAGTTTCTAAAACTGGGTAAAACCGAGAAATGCTTGCTCTGAGTGAGACTTTTTTCCCTCTGGTTTCCCACTTCCCACCATATCCCTCCCCACTTACCTTTCTCAGTCTAAATGACTCTGAGTGAGATATCTCCATGGTTGTGATAAAGCCAAAATCTTTACTAGAGGTCTAACAGATGGGTCTGCCCAATCTAGAACAGTATATAAAACTTTGTTAAGTAAATTCATTTTAATTCAGGGCACCCAGCCTCAGATGTGTTGCGTAGCAACATAACAGAAGTAAGACAAACACTGACTTTCTGACTATCCCTAGATTAAGATACAAATGAAACACAGGACTCCCTAAGACGCTCTTAAACCCCTTCAGTGTAATGACCCTCGACTCCTGCTCTTCTCACTTTATGGTTGAGTTGTTTCTGCCAGGTTTGAGCGTCATATAATTGGTATCATTACCAAAAAATCTTTTTTTTATTTGTGTTCTTAAACTTGAGGAATTCATCTATGGCCTTGAGTTTGTCAGGGGTTTGTTTTTCTCAATAATGTCTAGTGCACTTTGTAACAATATGTTAAGATTTATACAGACATTGGATGGTGAGTGTACTCTCATTAATTACTGTGATTATTCTTGCATGTGAAATTTTATGCATAAGCATTTAATTTCCTTGCAGGTCCTCTCTTTGGGAGGGCATCTCACGACGATCTTCAGCCCAGCCTGGTGTGGGGGTCTGGGCAGAGGGGGAAGAGTGCGAGCAGGGAGGGGAGATGGCCTGTCTCCTATGCTATCTCTGATCCTGTCTCCGATGTCGCCGCCCGGTCACTCTCAGGTGCTGCACCTGTCTCTCCACACTAAGCTGGCCCATGCTGGGCTGATAAGAAGCCAGCTAGCAAGCAAGGAGGCAGCTTGGTGTCCCAGGCAGGTTCCAGGAGAGCAGATCTCTTCCCAAGTGTTATAGCTCTTACAACAGAAACTCTTGGACACCGTGATGATTCTCGCACACACCTTTACTTTTCCTGAATAGAGCCTTTCTATATAGTTTCAGGGTGGGTTAGGGTCTGGCAGCAGATAACGCCTATTGGCTTGGTCTGAGAGCTTGGAGATACCTCATTTACATGTGGGAGAGCCTGAGGCACTGTTCCTCATGACTGATGGCCATAGACCTCTCTGTGGGAGAGGCTGTGGAGGGCTGAAGCTAAATGAAAAGAACCAGGGCCCGGGAGCAGAGTTGAACACCTGCCATTCAATAAGGGTCTGGGGTTCCAGGCCTATGCTCGACCAGGCACCCAGCTGCTTCTCATAGCCCACCGCCCTACATTACCTCTTGCTTCATTTGCTTCATTTGCAGGTGTGAGATTGCAAGAACAAGGGGAATTTATGTATTTACCTTCCTGTTTGATATGAAGTTTTTGTGTGTTTGATGTGGGCAAAGCTGACCAGGAATAGTCCTCCTACTCCTTTGGATAGACTCTGCACTTGGTAAACTAGCTCAGTTTCAAGTGTGAAAACATTCAAACCCTAAGACATGTCAAGCTGCCCTGATGACTTCTTTGTGGTTGCTTTTCCTGACATGGATGAATGGTGTGGCCATGCAGTGGACATATTCACATCTTCAGAGTGATACTGACACATTATAGACAGGTGGAAGAGCCATGGAGGCTTTTTACAAAAGACGCTTGTGACGTTTGCCCATCCAATTCCTGACTCTCTCAGCTTTTTTCAGAGATGCTGAAACACCATACACAGCCATTAAGTCATGAGAGAGCAAACCGTAGCACAGAGCCTGCAGATCTGAGAACGGTACTGAGCTTACATATAAGCCCAGCTCAACAAAGTGAAGAGCAATCCCACCCTTATGCTCCAAAGTGAACTTGCTAGTCACAAAGTAAAAGTAGATATAAATAGAAAATCACAGAAATCTTACAAGAAGAAGTATATGAAATACAATATTTAAATTTACACATTATACCTATATGAGTCATACAGTAGACATAGACATAAAGTGAGTCAAATTGACATTCTTAATTGACTCATGCCAGAAAAATGATCTACTATCTATCCAATCTCACATTGCCTTCAAATATATCACTAGTGCATTTCACCCAGAAAACATATGCTTTGTTAATGAGAGGTGATATTTTTAGCTGTTAACCTTGTGCTGACATAAGCTATATCTAGACACACAAACACGATTAATTCTAGAAGCCATAGTTTTGAGTTAATGCTACCTTTGGCTCGGTTTAAAAAGAATCACATTTAGAGTGAAATACATATTTAACCAACAGAAATCTCTCTTTCTGTAATTATCAGAGTTCTGCTTATCAATGTTAACCAACAAGACTGTTAGTGTGCCTGAAAATGCTGACAGAGAAAGGCAGTATCCGATAGAGTCAGGTAAGTTTCATAGGAGTCCTTCTGATTTATCACAAAAGTCCCAGGCTATTTTAATCTTGCCAGGACATCATTTTTTGAAGATCTTTTCTATGCAAATTAAAAGCCTAAGTACTTCAAACAAAGAATAGTGATGGCAATTAGGAAGTGTAAGTCCTGGGTAAAACACAGGGTAGCTTTTGAACACAAGAAATGTCACTATCCTATTAGAATCTAATCAGCTACTTAAACTTTTCTTTTCTTTTCTTTTCTTTTCTTTTCCTTCCCTTTCTTTTCCTTCCCTTTCCTTTCTTTTCCTTTCTTTTCTTTTCCTTTCTTTTTTTTCAAGTAGAATGTTTTACTTTTAGCAGACCATGTAGAAGAGTGAGAGGCCTCCTACCCAGGGCAGTTAGTTTTGGGGATTATTCTCAGCAGTTGAGGGCTGTTTCTTCCTTTTTATATTTTGTTTTTCAAATTCCTTCAACAAGGATGCAAAGTAATTTAAATTTAATATAGTTTTCACCCTTAGAGTAGAAAACTTAATTGCAAAATTAAGACTATTGTCTTAAATTCATCTGAGTAATCATCATTTTTCAAGCCAAATAACTTTTCATTTGCTCACATGTATTGATTCCAAGACTTGAATATAAGGATGTTAAACATCAGCATGTCACAGTGCACCTGTGGATGGCAGAGAACAACTTTGTGCAGTGAGTCCTTAGCTTCCAACTTTATATGGGTTCCAGAGATTGAAGTCTGGTGGTCAGGCTTGTGTGGCAAGTGGTTTTAGTCTCTTACCCCTCTCGCTTGCTCAGAAATATCTTTAAATAAGAGCAGTCCCAGTACTCAAGAGATTAACTGTATAACTTGAAAGGCAGGTGAGGAGTACAGTGTTTATATGTAAGAGGGTAAAGTGAGAAGCTGAGTCACAGAAGTAGGGAACTATCTTGGGACACGCCCTGGACAATTTGGGCTGAGAAGGATAGTGGGTTAACATGAGAGGTTTAGGTGGGGGTACGAAATCCATTAGAAAGGGAAGCTCTTTGTGACAATATTGGAGAGCAAAGAGACTATGGAGAGTATAAAGATGAAATTGGCATAGAATGCTGAGAACGTGCCACAAAGAACATGATCAATAGCTGGCTGTTTAGAGTTTGTTTCCAAATGGAGCTTGCTCTATTGTCCTCCTAACAAAACTTGCTTTTGTGGGCTGGTGAGATGTCTAGTGGACAAAAGTATGCTACCCAATGAGGACAACTGTGATCCAACCCTAAAACCCAGGAAAGAATAGAAGGAAAGAACCAACTCCAGAAAGCTATGTGAAAAGAAAGAATGTGAATGCAGAAGGAGACTATTTGAAAAGAAAATCAGTAAGAGACATGGAGAAATGATGGGGAGGGCGGGGAGGAGTGGGAGTTAGCAAATCACAAAGATATGTGTGATGAAATTGTGGTAATGAAGATTATCAGTTTGTGTACTAACTAAAAACATTAATTTAAAAAACACAAAACCTGGTGCTGGAGAGATGACTCTTGCAGAGGAAATGAGTTTAGTTCCCAGGATCCATGTCAGGTAACTTATAATCACCTAAGACTCTAGCTCCAGGACTCTAACACCATCTTTGTAGCCACAGTGGGCTCTCACATACATGTCTGCATACATACATGCAGAAGCAGGAATGTGCATAAATAAAATAAAAGCCAAAATTGTAAAAGTTACAAAATTTAAAAGTTAAAAATATCCCATATGCTTTTTATAAAAAGAAAAATAGTGGTCCCTTGAGATTTTGAAATCATAAATTATTGGATATTTTAGGCATCATACACCGTGTTGTAGTTTCCATACTATAGTCATATCTGACAGGAAGAAATCATTTCTACATGTACACTGTAGCAACATCCATAACACTGTGAATTTGTGGCATATTCATCAACAAGGAGACCAGCGTGGAAATGACTCATCATCATTACCACATTGGAAGCTGGACTGTTGTGTTCTCTAATGAGGGTGGTGACTGGCAGTGATGAAGCTGAGGCTGGGCATCACTGAAGGTAAAGGTAACAGTGGTGACCCTCACCTCTGCCCATGAAGAACAGGTGCAGCAGTAGGAGGCATGGCTTAGACCAAGATGCCCAGGAGGTTTTCTGTGGACTTCCAAGGAGTTCCAGAGACAGCAAAGGAAGAGATCAATTTGTTTTTTAGAGAGATTACTAAGGAAGAGTTAAAAACCATCAACACATAAATAGTAGTACTCCAAGCCCTTGAAGTGATAGCATAACCAGAAAGAGAATTTAGATGACAAAGAGATTTAAAAAATGATGGAAGTAATAAATGAATGTGAATCTATCTGTGGAAAACAATTGAGACTATAGAAATAATTACACTCTCAAACTAAAGGCAGTAATTTGTTTGATAGATAGATGACAATATTGAAAACTATTTTAGGAAATAAAAAAGAAATTCCCTAGAAGCAAATGAAACAACACCTTTTTCAGTAATAACGGGAAAATATATAATATGACAAAGTCTTTAAGAATTCAGAGAAAGCAAATATAAATCTAGAAATCTGTGCATGATCATTCAAGAGTAAAGTTTAAAAAGAAATAAAGCTCATCTCTTCAAAGACTGAGTAAAGTTAGAAATTATATGTTAACATAAAATATTAAAAACACTCTCTCCTCTACAAAAGAAGATCCCACAAGAAGGTATTGGGGTTCAGGAAAGAGAAATAAAAAAAGAAAACCAACAATGGACTATCTCTTGATACATACAAATGAACAGCTTCTGTAGAAATAGTGATTAGTATATCTGAGAACGTAAATTGAAAATATGCAAAATTTTAGTAGAGAGTAACTATGAATGTAGATTCCACAAACATATGTATTTTACATATAATATATGATATATAGTTTTCCCATAATTATTAATGAGAAGAATAGAGAATCAAGTTTACAATCAGTAATTTAATATCCTTCTTGAGCTATAGACATTGGTTCTTGTAGGTCCTGCATTAGTATTTTAAAAATTCAAGAAATTAGGCAGGGAAGATAGCTCATCTTTTAAGAGCACTGGCAGTCCTTCCAGAGGACTCTGGTTTGATTCCCACCACGCATAAGGCAGCTCACAACTGTCTGTAACTCCAGTTCCAGATAATCCAACACCCTCTTTTGGTTTCTGTGGACATTACATGCATGAGGTGTATACACACACAGGCAGGCAAAATACCCATAAACATAACAACTGAACTTAAGAAACACTCGAGAAGCACTGACTCAGAGAAATACTTAAGGTCAAAGTGCTTAGTATAGTTATCATAAATCTTTGGTGTTAATTTTTATTATCATATTCCACATGATACATATAAATACAATTATGTTAGCCACGAGGAATATTACTATAACTGGGAATGGGATGAAACAATCAATACAATGAATTCATAAAAGCTGATGAAAGAAGCAGAGACAAAAATAAATGCTGGAAAACAGGAAAAGAATGGGTGAAGAATATCTGATCCTCTGCAGAAAACAAAACAGAATCATACACAGGCAATCCATCTCAGGTTCCCAGGAAGGCATTGTAAAATATAACTACTCCACTCTCCTTGCTACATGGACCCTCCAGGCAGCATCAGATGCTCCAAGTCTAAAGAGTATTTTTGATTATACTTGTCACAAAATATTTTAAAATTTCTCTTGGAAAGTCTTCTTTAACTCAGGATTCAGTCACAAGTGTGTTCATTGATCTTCAAGCATTTTGAGAATTTCTATTTGTTGTTACTGACTTCTATTTTAGTACTATGGCAGTCCAAGAGAATGCTTTGGATAATCTTGATTATTTTTCTTGATTCACATATTTAAATTGTACTCATGATTATTTAATGCATGGGTGATGCACACCAGATGATACAGTATACCATACAAAGTGCTTAGAGGACAGCTTGTGGAAGTAAGTTTTCTCTTCTTACCATACAGGTGCTGGTGCTCAACTCAATTGCTAGGCTGGTTATCAAGGGTTTTTACCCACTGAACTACTTCAACAGAGTTGGTAATTAAAGTATGTTTTATGGTCCTACCCCTAGTTGAGGCACTACTGGCAATTGATAGCTACAGGGGAAGAGGGAATTTGTGTGTTTTAAGGGTGTGGTCCATAGCTGATCAACTATGCTTCAGTGAATGGCCTCATATCCAGGAGTTTGTGGTCATAATTAATTGGACTAGCTGGGATATGAAAGAAAAGGCTGTGAAATTGGGGGGATCGGGAGATAGCTGTGTATTTTCTAGAGGAAGGAAGAGAGGGTTGCTATGATCAGAACAGCACATGAAATAATGAAATAATTAGTAATAGTAAAAACAGAAGACTGAGAAAACATGTGCTTTTAGCCCCTGTTCTGTCGATCGATAACTGAAGGATGACTATTGAATGTGCACACTGGCAGTGGATTTGTCCTCTTTCCTTTCTGAGGCTTTGCATTCCGTGGTTATGTTTGTGCCACATTAAGGTTCATGTGTCATCTTACATAACTTTCTTTTTGTAATGTTTCTTTAGAAAGTCAGCTTTCTGTGTATATTCATAAAAATAACATAATTTCAACTCAAACAATCTCATGCCACTTCCCTGTTCGGTACATCCCTTGTGACAATCATCTGTGATTTCTTCTTCCTGTCAGTTAAGGCTATTATTCCACGAATCTATCTGCCATAACCACCAGATACATACTTGTTATCATTGCCTAGCCAGACACTTTGGTGTGAATTGAAAATGGGAACTGAGCTCTTATTTCACATTTTGCTATACATTCTCTGGCATCTAAAATCCCTGTTGGTCCTCTACGTCCCTTATGTCTACCTCAAATGACCCTTCTGACATTTTTCCTGAGGTAGGTTTCCTGACAAGGAATCTTTCGGGTTTTGGCATTTTGTTTTCTTCTGTGTTTGAGAGGTCTCAGGTAGCCAAGGTTGCCCTCAAACTTATTACTTAGCTGAGAATGACCATGAAATTATGATCCTCCTGCCTTCAACTCCCTCCCAAGTACTGGGAGCATAGGTGTCCACTACCATATTTAGTTTTTGAGTTTGGCTTTTGACGGATGGCTGAAGCCAACCATTAGACTGAGCTCAGGGACCCTGGTGGGGGAGCTTACAGAAGGACTGGAGAATCTGAGGGGCACTGCAACCTCATAGGAAGAACAACATCAGATGGCCAGACCACCCAGTGCTCCCAGGGACTAGACCACCAACAAGGAGTGTTCAGGGAGAGTTCCATGGTTCCAGATACATAGATAGCAAGGGTGGCCTTGTCTGACATCAGTGGGAGGGGAGGCTCTTGGTTCTGTGGTGGCTTGATGTCCCAGTGTAGGAGGATGCTGGAGTGATGGGGCAGGAGAGGGTGGGGGAGCACCCTCATAGAGGCAAAGGTGAGAGAGGAGAGGGAAGTTGAGGACTGGGGACCTTGTGGATGGGGTAATTAGGAAGTGGGATATCACTTGAGGTGTAAACAAATGGAATGATTAATAAAAATATTTTTAAAATAAATTTAATTAGAATAAAAGAATAATGGCATGGTTAATGTTTTTTTTTCAAAGATTTAAATATCTTCCATTTTCCATTTACTTGCAGTGGTGTCTATTAAGAAGTCTGTGGTTCATCTTCTGAAGAATAGCAGGGAGACCATAACTCAAGCAGTATACCATATCTTCTGAAGAATAGCAGGTTGCGGTCCTCCTCGCCCCCATGAATAATTAGGACCCGCCGGTCGGGTCAAGTGGCGCCCAACGTGGGGCTCGAGACACGGACCCCTCCGGAGGGACCCTCATTGGGAGGACGTGCGCAAGACATCAAGATTGAGTGAGACAGAGATCATCGCCTGTGACCTGTCGTCCTTGGAACCAGGTTGATTCTGCCATCAAGAAGACAATTGAAGTTCATTACCATCAGCTGAAAATTGAAGAGGATCCAGAAGTGACTCCTCAGGAGACTGACACAGCTGCCAGCTCCCCTGCCTCCCCCTACGGTCGACCCCTAGACTTCCACGCCCTCCAGAAGGGTTCCTGGTATGCCTGGCTTTGCCCTCATTTCTCTCGCTAGAGAGCTTGGCCTCTTGATCACCACAACAAAAATTGGCTTTTTCCTAAACCAAGGCCACCCTTGATATGGCCGCTAACATTGGGGAGCCTTCCTTTATGACAATATTACACCCCAAACTGACAAATGGTTGGTAACTTGAACATTTACAAGGGACTAGGATGGCTGTGAGTTAGCCCAATGATGGGATTATTGTAGGTCCACTTCCCAGGGGCCCACCCAATGCAACTGAAAAGGAGTGTGTGGTGCTGGGAGTGGGTGCAGCCTACATGGCCTAAGACAGGGCTCTCACTCTGCTTTCACCCACCTCGGGGTCCCTTGACATTGCCCATCATCAACAGCCTAAAGCCTTCAACCATCGATGTGACTCGTCTCACATCAATGTTTTGGGGTTGTGAACTTGTCTAAGACCCCCCCATGATTAGACATCCAAATTCATCATTGATTCATGGGATTGATCATAAGACGCCTTCTCTAACTAAACAGAGAAGGGGGAGATGCCAGAAGCCAGGACCCTCGCCCTTACCCTCACCCCTTACCTTTCCCCACCTGCATAATGTCCCCTGAAGCTTGGCAACTGCAAGATCCTGCTTGGCAACTGCAGATAGACTCAAAGCAGTGTACCATATCTTCTGAAGAATAGCAGGGAGACCATAACTCAAGCAGTGTACCATATCTTCTGAAGAATAGCAGGTAGATCATAATTCAAGGCAGTGTACCGTATAGACCATGACATGTTTCAAGGCACAGGCC
This sequence comes from Grammomys surdaster, assembly GCF_004785775.1. Taxonomy (NCBI): domain Eukaryota; kingdom Metazoa; phylum Chordata; class Mammalia; order Rodentia; family Muridae; genus Grammomys; species Grammomys surdaster. The sequence continues at coordinate 147,620 of NW_021620449.1, read as the reverse complement.
AAGAAGATTTTGTACTTTTCCACCACCTGGCCCCTCTTACCCCCTCCCCTTGTAAAACATGCTATAAAAAAGCATTTCATGTTCAAAAAAATAAAAATAAATAAATAAATAAAAAACAAATAAAAAACCAAAAAAAGAAAAATAAATAAATAAATAAAACATCATGACCAAGGCAGCTTAAAAATAAAAAAGTCTGTGGTATTCTTAGTATTATTTATTAAAGTAATATTGGTATTTTCTTCAATTTCTTTAAATATTTTCCTTTTCGGTTTCTCATAGTTTTAATATTGCATAAATGTGGTTGGTGTTCTCTCTTATTTTAGCTAAGTTTTATTTTTTGAACTTAACATTGGAAACTTCTAGAAACTAGTTCTTCAAAGAGCTTCATGTTTACTTCTTGCATTTTATATTTACATTTTATTTTTATATATTTAAACACTATCTCTTAGATCTTATTATATGTTTTTCTGTGATTTCTTTTCCTTTGAGTTTTTTTCTATTTCCATTTTAATGTGAGAAATTACTACTGGCCTATCTCCAGTTTGAATTTTTCTAAACCTTTAGATATGCACATGAGAGTTATCAATCCTCTTAATGTGAGTATTTTCTATGTGTTTCCTATTAATATCTAGAGTTCACATCTCTCTGATAGTGATCTTCTTATTTTGTTACCCATTCTACTTTTTCTTGTTATGGGTTCCATAACAGAACAACAGTGGTTTTAAATACTCTATGGATTACAGTATATTTATATCATCAGCATTGTATTCTTTAGAAATTGCTTGGACAAAGTCAGTTGTGAGGTTTTTTCAGCTGTAAAGACTTGGAGTGATATAGGAGATGACTGAAGAGGAATTTTTCTAATATGGTCCCAGTTGTGTCTTCTGATGTGTTTCAGGACTATATCCTTTATATGTGTCACCTTTAGTCCTCCATTGACATGGCCCTGGTTCCTTCTTCTCTGGACAACATGTTTCCCAGCTATTTCCTTAAAGCTTCATCACCTGATGAGGCTGAGAATAGAACATTAAGAGCGACTTGTAAAATGATCTTTAGAAGACTTTTGCCCCAGTTGGTATTTCTTGGGTTCTCCTTAAAGGACTTGGTTGAGCCTTTGACCAAAAGCCAATAACAGTGTGAAGCCTTCCAAACCTGGTGATCCCCTAGGGCCTTTCCCAAGTTGGTTGGGATGTAGTCTCCCAAACCCACTTAAATAATTTCCCATATCTGTGTCCTCTGCAAAGAGTGTAAGTCCAGGTTTCTCTACAAAGTACAATGTATTGGTTCTTTGTCTCTCTGAAGACACTTGGGATGGGGCTGGAGAGATGGCTCAGAGGGTAAAAGTACTTGTTCTTCCATAGGACCTGAGTTCCTGGCACCCACACAGCAGTTTATACTTGACTATAATCCCCATTCCAGGGAATCTGACACTTTCCTGTTTTTTACATATACTGGGCATTCACATGGAACACAGAAATACATGCAAGCAAAACACCAATGCACATAAAACAAAAATAGACCTTTTAAAAAGATACCCATGTCTCTAGGCTTCTTGGCTCTAATTCAATGAATCCCCTTAATCATCTGGTAATTCCAATAACATACATGATTTTTAATTTATCTAGCTATTTTCATGTTTATTTCAAGAATGGAAATAACAACTTTTAAGTCCTTTATGTTTTAGAGCTGGACTTAGAGGCTTACATGTTATATAATTTTTTTAAAAAAAAAAAGGTAAATATCAGAAAGTTCTTTGAAGTGAAAAAAAGTAGCTAAAGGTTGCAAAAATGGTGGGGAAAAAATCATGATATGATTTCCGAGTTTCTACAGGCTTTATTTTTAGGATGTCCTTATCAGAGAAAAGGGACTATCTAAAACTTCAATGGAAAAGATGCTGTGTCTTTGACCTGAAAGACCAGAGGCAATAACAGCTGATGGGCACAAATATTGAAAAGTGTTTTGTTACTTCAGGAGGCAGAGCTAGAATGATCTCTAAAATCTAGTCACAAATGTTGTGCAAATGGCCAGGTGTCCATGGAATGATATACATGTAAGGTGCCATCAAGCACTGTTTATGGAATAAGTGACCAGGGCAGGGGATTTAAGTGTGACTCCACTGACAGAGTTGCAGCTTGGATGAAATCAAATCACTTGCCCACTGAATCATCAATCAAAGAGAAATAACACTGTTCAATAAGATATAGCAGAATTTGAAATCTCCATATCTTCATAGTGGAGCATTCAAAATATTCTCACATAAGACATTTTTCTACATGCAAATAACAAGAAAAATGCACATGACTGAGTCTAATTGTGGAAAGCAAGCAGAAGGTTTTCTATTCGTAATACTGTGATGTCACACTTGGTAGACAAGGATTTGCAAATAGCTATAATAAAGGAGGAATAAAAGTAAATGCACTCTATATTAAAAAAGAACAGAAAATTCAGCAAAGAAATTGAAGATATTAAAAGTGCATAAAATGACAACTGCTGACCTGAAGACTACAACATATCCCATAGTATTCTTACCTTGTTAAGAGAATGTAAAACAGAGAAAGGTAATTAATACAAATAATTGAATTTGAAGAAAATAACAGAAAGAAAGTATCAAAAACAAATGAATGAGGCTCTGGACTCCAGAAGAAAACTTGGGATTTCAAATGGGCAGCACTACTCTACGAAATAAACAGGGTGAGAACAATGGGATTTCAAGGAATGTCTGGAGAGATTACTCAGATTAAGAGAACTTGCTGCTCACTCACAGGTGACACATTTGGGTTTCCAACATCCACATGCCAGCTTACAACCAACTGTAAACTCCAGTCAAATAAGATCTGAGACTTTCTTCTGGCTTTCATGGGCACCACACATGCATATAGCACACAGATAATCATGCATTAAAAACACACTCATAAAATTAAATAACACATCCTTCTGTTCTGCGCCTGAGCACTGAGCAGATCTTGAGCATCAGCTCTGCACCCAATCCCACAAAACCCAGAGGGGGATGGACTCAAAGGAGCTCTAACATGCTCAGGAACATAGAATCATAGGATCACAGGATCTCAGGAGATTGGTCACACCAGGATTTCAGGATCCCAGAGGCAGCCTGACTCCCAGGAGCTCTTACACCTAGGATCTCAGGATCACAGGATCACAGAGATAGCTGGACTCTGAGGACTTCTGACACAACCAAGATAACAGGAAAGACAGGCTCCAGTCAGAGTCAGGGCAGGTAGCACTAAAGAGATCCAGATGGTGAAAGGCAGGCACAAGAACATAAGCATCAGCAATCAAGGGTACTTGGTATCATTAGAACCTTGTTCTCCCACCATAGAAAGTCCTGAATGCACCATCACACCAGAAAAACGAGATTCAGATTATAAATCACTTCTCATGATGATGATAGAGAACTTTAAGAAGGACATAAATAACATTTTCAAAAATATAGAGAAGAACACATTTAAACAGGTAGAAGCCCTTGAAGGGGAAACATAAAAATCCCTTAAAGAATTACAAGAAAACACAACCAAACAGGTGAAGGAACTGAACAAAACCATCCAGGACATAAAAATGGAAGTAGAAACAATAAAGAAATCACAAAAGGAGACTACCCTGGAGATAGAAAACCTAGGAAAGAGATCAGAAGTCATAGATGCAAGCACCACCAACAGAATATAAGAGATAGAAGAGAGAATCTCAGGTGCAGAAGATACAATAGAAAATATTGACACAACTGTCAAAGAAAATGCAAAGTACAAAAAACTCCTAATCCAAAACATCCAGGAAATCCAGGACACAATGAGAAGACCAAACCTAAGGATAATAGGTATAGAAGAGAGTGAAGATTCCCAATTTAAAGGGCCAATAAATATCTTCAACAAAATTATAGAAGAAAACTTCCCTAACCTAAAGAACGAGATGCCAATAAACATACAAGAAGCCTACAGAATGTCAAATAGACTAGACCAGAAAAGAAATATCTATCATCACATAATAATCAAAACACCAAATGCACAAAACAAATAAAGAATATTAAAAGCAGTAAGGAAAAAAGGCCAAGTAACATATAACAGTAGACCTATCAGAATTACACCAGACTTCTCACCAGAAAGTATAAAAGTGAGAAGATCCTGGACAGATGTCATACAGACCCTATGAGAACACAAATGCCAGCCCAGGCTACTTTACCCACCAAAACTCTCAATTACCATAGATGGAGAAATCAAGATATTCCATGACAAAACTAAATTTACACAATATCTTTCCATAAATCCAGCACTACAAAGGATAATAGAGAGAAAACTCCAATACAAGGAGAGAAATTGTACCAAAAAAAGAGCAAGAAAGTAATCTTCCAACAAATCCAGAAGAAGATAGCCACGCAAACATAATTCCACCTTTAATAGCAAAAATAACAGGAACCAACAATTACCTTTCCTTAATATCTTTAACATCAATGGACTCAATTCCCCAGTAAAAAGACATAGACTAATGGACTGGATACATAAACAGGACCCAACATTTTGCTGCATACAGGAAATGCACCTCAGTGACAAAGACAGACACTACTTTAGAGTAAAAGGCTGGAAAACAATTTTCCAAGCAAGTAGTCCTAAGAAACAAGGTAGAGTAGCCACTCTAATATCGAATAAAAATGACTTTCAATTTAAAGCTATCAAAAAAGATAAAGAGGGACACTTCATACTCATCAAAGGTAAAGTCAACCAAGATGAACTCTCAATTCTGAACATCTGTGCTCCAAATGCAAGGGTACCCACTTTCATAAAAGAAACTTTACTAAAGCTCAAAGCACACATGGCACCTCACACAATAATAGTGGGAGACTTCAACACCCCACTCATGGAAAGACCATGGAAACAGAAACTAAACAGCTATACAGAGAAACTAAGAGAAGTTATGAACCAAATGGATTTAACAGATATCTACAGAACATTTTATCCTAAGACAAAAGAATATACCTTCTTCTCAGCACCTCATGATACCTTCTGCAAAACTGATCATATAATTGGTCACAAAACAGGTATCAACAGATACAAGAAAATTGAAATAATCCCATGCATCCTATCAGGTCACCATGGACTAAGACTGGTCTTAATAAAGACAAAAAAAATGGAAAGTCAACATACACATGGAAACTAAACACTGCTCTACTCAATGATAACTTGGTCATGGAGGAAATGAAGAAATTAAAGACTTTTTAGAATTTAATGAAAATGAAGGCTCTTCATACCAAAGCTTTTGGGACACAATGAAAGCACTGCTAAGAGAAAAACTAATAGCTCTAAGTGCTTACAAAAAGAAACTGGAGAAAGCATACACTAGCAGCTTGAAAACATACCTGAAAGCTCTAGAAACAAAAGAAGTAAACACACCAAAGAGGAGTAGATGGCAGGAAATAATCAAACTCAGGGCTGAAGTCAACCAAGTAGAAACAAAAAGAACTATACAAAGAATCAATAAAGCCAGGAGCTGGTTCTTTGAGACAATCAACAAGATAGATAAACCCTTAGCCAGCTAAGCAGGAGGCAGAGAGGTAGTATCCAAATTAATAAAATCAGAACTGAAAAGGAAGACATAGCAATACCTAAACATGATAAAAATCAATATACAGCAAACCAGTAGCCAACATCAAACTAAATGGAGAGAAACGTGAAGCAATCCAACTAAAATCAGGGACTAGATAAGGCTGCCCATTCTCTTTCTACCTATTCAATATAGCACTTGAAATCCTAGCCAGAACAATTAGGCAACAAAAGGAGGTCAAAGGGGTATAAATTGGAAAGGAAGAAGTCAAAATTTCACCATTTGCAGATGATATGATAGTATACTTAAGTGACCCCAAAACTTCCACTAGAGAACTCCTAAACCTGATAAACAAGTGGCTAGATATAAAATTAACTCAAACAAATCAGTAGCCTTCCTCTACTCAAAGGATAGACAGGCTGAGAAAGAAATTAGGGAAATGACGCCCTTCACAATAGTCACAAATAATATAAAATGCCTTGGTGTGAATCTGACCAAGTAAGTAAAAGATGTGTATGACAAGAACTTCAAGTCCCTGAAAAAAGAAATCAAAGAATATTTCAGAAGATGGAAAGATCTCCCATGCTCATGGATTGGCAGGATTAATATAGTAAAAATGGCCATCTTGCCAAAAGCAATCTATAGATTCAATGCAATCCCCATCAAAATTTGAACTCAATTCCTCATTGAGATAGAAAGATCAATTTGCAAATTCATTTGGAATAACAAAAAAACCAAGGACAGTGAAAACTATTCTCAGCAATAAAAGAACTTCAGGGGGAATCACCATCTGTGATCTCAAGCTGTACTACAGAGCAAAAGTGATAAAAACTGCATGATATTGGTACAGAAACAGGCAGTAAGATCAACAGAATAGAATAGAAGACCCAGAAATGAATCCACATACCTATGGTCACTTGATCTTTGACAAAGGAGCAAAAACCATACAGTGGAAAAAAAGACAGCATTTTCAACAAATGGTGCTGGTTCAATTGGTGGTCAGCATGTAGAAGAATACAAATCGATCCATTCTTACCTCCTTGTACAAAGCTCAAGTCCAACTGGATCAAGGACCTCCACATAAAACCAGATAAACTGAAACCAATAGAAAAGAAAATGGGGAAAAGCCTGAAACACATGTGCACAGGGGAAAAATTCCTGAACAGAACACCAACAAATTATGTTTTAAGATCAAGAATTGACAAATGGACTTCATAAAATTGCAAAACTTCTGTAAAGCCAAGGACACTGTCAATAGGACAAAACAGCAGCCAACAGATTGGGAAAAGATCTTTACCAATCCTACATCTAACAGAGGGTTAACATACAAAATATACAAAGAACTCAAGAAGTTAGACTCTAGACAATTAGATAACCTTATCAAAATGGGGTACAGAGCTAAACAAAGAATTCTCAACAGAAGAAACTTGAATGGTCAAAAAGCACCTAAAGATGTGTTCAACATCCTTAGTCATCAGGGAAATGCAAATCGAAACAACCCTGAGATTCCAGCTCATACCAGTCAGAATGGCTAAGATCAAAAATTCAGGTGATAGCAAATCCTGGCGAGGTTGTGGAGAAAGAGGAACACTCCTCCATTTTTGGTGGGATTGTACCCTGGTACAACCACACTGGAAAGCAGTCTGGTGGTTCCTCAGAAAATTGAACACAGTTTTACCTGAGGATTCAGCTATACCACTCCCGGACATATTCTCAAAAGATTCTCCAACATATAACAAGGACATGTTCTCCACTATGTTCACAGCAGCCTTATTTATAATAACCAGAATCTGGAAAGAACCCAGATGTCTTTCAACAGAGGAATGGATACAGAAAATGTGGTACATTTACACAATGGAGTATTACTCAGTTATTAAAAACAATGAATTCATGATATTCTTAGGCAAATGGATGGAACTGGAAATTATCATCTTGAGTAACATAACACAATCACAAAAGAACACAGATGGTATGCATTCACTGATAAGTGGATATTAGCCCAAAAGCTCTCAATACCTAAGATACAACTCACAAATCACATGAAGCCCAAGGAAAAAAAAAAGACCAAAGTGTGGGTGCTTCGGTCCTTCTTAGAAGGAGTAACAAAATACTTACAGGAGCAAGTACAGAGATAAAGTGTGGAGCAGAGTCTGGAGCAGGGACTGTTTGGAAACAGCCCCACCTAAGGATCCATCTCATGTGCAGTCACCAAATGCAGACAGTGTTATGGATGCCAGGAAGTGCATGCTGATAGGAGCCTGATATACCTGTCTCCTGAGAGGCTCTGCTAGTGCCTGACATAAACAGAGGCAGATGCTCCCAGCTAACCATTGAACTGGTCACAGAGTCCCCAGTGGAGGAGTTAGAAAGAAGACTGAAGGAGCTCAAGGGGCTGGCAGCCCCATGGGGAGAGCTACAATACCACCCAACCAGAGCTCCAGTGTCTAACCCTCCAGCCTGGAAACACAAAAGGAGAGACCCATGGATCCACATGTATAGGTAGTTGAGGGTGGCCTTGTCAGGCATGAATGGGAGAGGAGGGCCTTGGTCCCTTGAAGTCTGGATGCACTAGTATTGGGGAATTTGAGAGCAGGGAGGTAGAAATGGGTAGATGGGTGGGGGCACACCCTCATAGAAGTAGGAGTTGGAAGAATGGGAAAAGGGGCTTTGGGGGGGGGGAATGGGGAAAGGGGGTAACATTTGAAAGGTAAATAAATAAAATATCTAATAAAAAAAAAAGATACTAGAACTGGCAATTGTAGTCGAGCAGTTGAGACTTTTGTCAACAATTTATTGTGGGAAGTCCTTATAATCTTCAAGGACAAGGTATTGTGGAAAAGGCCCAAGGAACTTTAAAACAATATCTTCATAAAATATAAAAGGGAGAGGTATATCCTCATATATCACAAATATATTTAAATCATACTCTTTTTATTTTACTTTATTTGTTTAAATTTGGATGCCAAGGAACTTTCTGCTGAGTGTCTATGGCATCCTACAAGTAGGCATACTTATGCTTAGGTGAAAATGAAGCATCCACTTACTGGCATATGGCATGATCCCAACCAGGTATCTAGTATGGGGAAGAGGACATGTTTGTGTTTTTTCTGCAGGATGCTGAAGGAGCATGGTGGCTGTCAGAATGATTGGTGAGACATGCTGTTGCTGAGACAAAGAATAATGCTGACCTGTGAGCTTGCTGAGTGCCCTGACAAGGGTGACTGGGAAGTTGTATTGGACATATGTTCCTTACCCACCTTTGCTTGCCTATATCCCAGATGGGACAAGCTGTTTTGCTTCACGGTTTTAGACCTTGTGGGACAGAGAATAAAGAACAGAAGTTATGATTATTGTATTTTTCTTATGGTGACCAGTTATTCAGACGAAATCATGTACTGGTCTAGAAATCAATCCAGTATTGGCAATAACAGTCTTCATTTGGAAGGCTGGATCTGAACATTTTCAGAGACATATTTGGAAGTTAGCTGCAGTTCTCTATGTTGTTATGATAGCAAGAGATAAAGTTGGGATCTGGATTTCAAACAAATGTTAGTGCATGTGTTAAGACTCTTTTAATTGTCAAGTTAATATCTATTTTGTCTCTTCCACTGTATTTATTGTAGGTTGTATTGACTGTATACTTTCTAATTGTGTTAGTGTGTTGAAACCTGGCATGTCTGTTATGGGGGTCTATCAACCAGCTTTTGTCTTACTGCTCTGAGTATTAGAAAACCTCGATTTGCTGGAAAAAGCTTGCAAGTGCTGGAAAAAGTGAGTTAGGCTTAAAGCAGAAGCAAGAAGGCAGTAAGCTTGATTATTGTTGGTATAACAGCTTTAATTACATTAATTGCTAGCACCACTGCTTCTACAATAGCTTTGACACAAGAAGTTAAGACAGTTACTTTTGTTAACCATTTAGCAAAAAAGTGTTATTAATGTGTTGAGTGTATAAGAAGATTTATATAGGTGTTTGGAACAACAGATTGATGCTCTATATCCTATTCAAATTATCAGGTGGAGCTTCAGGGTTTAAGAGTTAGAAGCCATCTCAAGTGTCATGACAAATTCCACTGGAGTTGTGTTACTTCTAAAATTTACAATGATAGTCATTATAATTAGAAAAAAAGTTTAAAGACACTTTTAGGGTATTTGGTATAATTCTAACACCTCTCTGGATGTTTTAACTTTGCATAGTGAGATTATAAATTTAAAGAATGCTGCTCTGCTGAACTTTGATGCTGCAGATGATGTTGATAAAATTATCCATGGCTTGAGGTCTGTATTTCCATTTTGGTCAAACCTCAGGAATGGCATATATAGCTTGATCAGGCTAGCCCTTTTTATCCCGGGAATACTCTTATTCCTGCCCGTCGTGTTAAAGCTTGTCTCTAACAACATCAACATGTTGGTAGCCAAAGTACATGACTTGAAATTGAAAATGGACCCCCCAGACAGAGTTATTAATTTAACAGGCTGGCAAGCCTAGGACGGGTAAGATTCTGCACAGAGTCTTACCAGCCTAAGACATAAGAGCATTGCTTTTGATAATGCATATTCCACAACAGGTAAGGAAGGCATTCTTGTCAGAACCACCTAACACAGGCTTAGTCTGGTTTATGCAATAGAAAAGGAGGAGATGTGGAGAATTTTGGGGGCTGTTTGGCAGGAATCTGACATTGGCCAAGGACAAGGAAATGGAATGCACACAGGAATCTGACATTAGGTTAGAACAAAGTAGTAATTTCAGGCAGGAATCTAAATCCTAGGCTAGAACAAAGAAGTAATTACAGGCAGGAATGTAAATCTTAAGCTAGAACAAAGAAGTAGGCTTTAGGCATTAAAATGACTTCGGACTAGGAAATGGAAGTAGCCTCAGATATTTTGGTTATCCTGATAAGCCCTTAGAAATAGTGATCACAAGAATGATCACGGGATTCTGTTTATTGTCTTGCTTGTTCTTTGACTATCTGGATTTATTGTCTTGCTTGTTCGTTGACTATCTGAATCTATTGTATTGATAGTTCCTCAACCTAGAACTGACCTGAATACTTGCATGTAATTTAAATGGTATAAAAGCAAAAAAAGGAGGAAGAGGAATGGGATGGGGGTTAATGGGGGGGGGAATTGGGGAAAGGGGATAAAATCTGAAATGTAAATAAATAAAATATCAAATAATAAATAAATAATACAAATTTTATAAATATTGCATAGGCTATTTTAATATCTGATAAGATACTCTTATATGAAAATATCATTGGGAAAAAAAGAGGAACTTTTTAAAAGATGAATTTTTTTTCATCAGAAAGTGAGAACGTGTAGTTTACAGAGATAGTCAGCCAGCAAATTGCTTAGCAAACAAGCCTGAGTACCTGAGTTCATCACCCAGAATCCACATAAAGGGTAGAATTCTGGTTGTGTGTTTCTAATCACACTACTAGAGAGGTAAGTCATAAGGGTCCCTGGAGTTTAATATACAGCCAATATAGAGCAACCAGTGAGAGACTTTATCTAAAAAAAATTAGAGAGATTCAAGAATATACCTTATTTCAACCTTTCTGTCCACATGCACATATGTGCACACATGTGCACACACAAACCTGTTTGTACATGCACGCATACACATATTTGTGTATACACACACACAAACACACAGACACAAACATACACACACACACACCATTCATTGTGATTGACTACAGGCAAAACTTGAGTGATTATAAAATTGGAACCTATCAACTGGCATGGTGGAAAACTTTACGTTCATCTTATCATGTGCAATGGTGAGGACTCATGGCAGCCCTAAGGCATGAGTGAGTGACAAGACTGGATCTTTTTATGAGCCATATACACACTGAATACATAAGTGGACAAAGGAAGCTCACTCTGTAACTATTTAAAAGGCTGCTTCTTTACAATCCTGCTCATCTTTCCATAACTATGTGTTGATTACATCTAGGATATTCAACTATGTGTTGAAGGGGTGATCATAAATTGAAACTGTGCTGTCAGAACAGGAAATCCCCAGTGTTCAGTTTTTGGTGAAATTAGGTTGTCTTTGATTGTTAACAAATCAAACCTGTTCTTGAGTCCTTTTGATATGGTCTGAGGAATGTCCAGTTTTCTCCTGGACTACTCTAAAGACTGAGTATTGCCCTTCTCTCACGTATCAATTCCAAATAGGTATCAGTTCAGGGCACTGATAACAAAGGAAGAATTCTGAGGATGTGGGGAAGTGTATGCCTGCTCATCTGTGAGAGCTCAGGGGTCAGGATAACTCTTCTTGATGTCTAGACTTCAAACCCAGAATCTGGGCCAAGAAAAAGAGAAACAAGAAACTCTAATATGGGTGAAGTAAATGTGACCTTGAATCACTGTCTCTAGACTTACAGTATTATGTAATGATGTCATCGTGATGAAGTCATTGCCTTTGTAAATATGGAAGTGAGAATATGCTATTTTTCATTATGAAGAAACTACATATATTTTTCTAAATCCAATAGTTTCTCTCCAAAGAATACTTAAAAGTCAGGTCAAGTAGTCTCAATGCTGAAATTGCAAACTTCAAATGTAAAATATCACATAGAATTTCCAGTCAGAGTTCAGGTTTTTTAAGAGTCTGTTATATGACACTATGCCTGGGGAGACTTACCACACATCCCACAGAGGGAACTGATGGAAGGCCAAGTAGATATACCACCAATATCTAATTTGGCAAATCAATGATTTTTCCTTTATTTTGAGATTAGAATTACACAGGTTTCCCCTTCCCTTTCTACCTCCAAACTCTGTCATACATCATATTCCCACCTCCTTGATCTTTCAAATTCATGACTGCTTTGATTTTTGCTATCAATTTTTGTTTTATATATACATATACATGTGTGTGTGTGTGTGTATATATGTGTGTGTGTAATAGATGTGTAACATGTATAATAAATATATGACATATATGTAATATATTATGAATATTATACATGTGTATATAATATATATGATATATAAAATAATATCTTATGTACCTATATATACCTGTTATATATACATACCTATTATATACCTATATATCTATGTATGTCACCCTTTCTACATACAATCTACTCAGTCTGCATAATATTACTTGAATGTATGTTTTCAGGGATGATCGTTTGGTGTTGGATAAATAATTGGTGTGCTCTTCTTTGGAGAAGACTGTTACTTCAACATTCAGCATTCCTCAGTTGCATATGAGTGAACAATGAGTATTCATTTGTTTAAAGTACTGTGGGTGAGGAATTATTCCAAGGAGGTGAAATAACTCAAGGACACTCGTGTCTACAAAAGCCCACCACAGCATGGCTGACAGATCATGAAAACTAGTGTGCACTGCATAGCCTATAAGTAGCTTGACAGGTTGGAGGTATTCTTTCTATGTACCTCACTTGGTCTGAACATTTTCTAGAATACTCAATTACTCTGTCTCTTCCATGTGACTAGGCTAGACTGAGACTTTTCCAGAGAGCTCAGCTTGTATGAGAATGTCTTCAGCACTCCTTACTGCTTATTGACAGTTTTAAGGAGTGAAAAACCTAGTGAATCCAATCAGTTTCAGGGACTTCCTGAACCCTTTCAGTTGTTTACTTTCTGAGCTTACCCAGCTTTCTGCAAACTGGAATGTTTCACCTCACCTTGAAACATCCTGGGTCTTGATGATCATCCCTCCAAGATGGAGGACTGTGGTTGAGTCTTGACGGATACTGCAGTTCTAGCAACAATAGTGAGAATAGAAAGTCTAAATCTATTGCCAATAAATACACAAGTGAAACAATCATTTTGCCAAAACTTTGGTTTAACATATCTGGCACAAATGCCACCCTTTCTTACTAAATGAAACAATAGCAAACTGGAGAGAACATGCTTCATTAATGGCAAGCTGGTGAGATAAATCCTTTTGATCACTACTAAAAATAAGTTGGCTTAAACAAATACTAATGAAAATGTAACTGGGATGGTCTCAAGTGTTAAATGAATAATTGCATGAAAAATTCATTTTTCAAATTTAAATGACTAATGCAGGATAGTCTAATGGGAAAAAAAATCAAATACAATCCTTCTGTTTTAAAGACAAATTTTAAGAAAAAGATTTATGTTGGTGCATCTTCTGGGTATATGCCCAGGAGTGGTATAGCTGGGTCCTCAGGTGATGCCATGTCCAATTTTCTGAGGAACCACCAGACTGGTTTCCAGAGTGGTTGTACCAGCTTGTAATCCCACCAACAATAGAGGAGTGTTCCTCTTTCTCCACAACCTCGTTAGCATCTGCTATGACCTGAGTTTTTGATCTTAGACATTCTGACTGGTGAAATCTCAGGGTTGTTTTGATTTGCATTTCCCTGATGACTAAGATGTTGAACACATTTTTTCGTGCTTCTCAGCCATTAGAGTTTCCTCTGTTGAGAATTCTTTGTTTAGCTCTGTACCTCATTTTTAATAGGGATATATGGTTGTCTGGAATCTAATTTCTTGAGTTCTTTGTATATATTAGATATTAGCCTTCTATTAGATGTAGGATAGGTAAAGACCTTTTCTCAATCTGTTGGTTGCTGTTTTGTCCTATTGACAGTGTCCTTTGCCTTACAGAAGCTTTGAAATTTTATGAGGTCCCATTTGTCAATTCTTGATCTTAGAGCATAAGCACTTGGTATTCTGTTCAGGAACTTTTCCGATATGCCCAAGTATTTGAGGTACTTCCCCATTTTCTCTTCTAAGCTGGAAAGAACCCAGATGTCCTTCAAAAGAGGAATGGATACAGAAAATGTGGTACCTTTACACAAAAACAATGAATTCATGAAATTCTTAGGCAACTGGATGGAACTAGAAAATATTATCCTTAGTGAGGTAACACAATCACAAAAGAACACATATTGTATGCACTCACTGATAAGTGGATATTAGCCCAAAAGCTCTCAATACCCAAGATACAACTCACAGACCACATGAAGCTCATGAATAAGGAAGACCAAAGGGTGGATGTTTCGGTCCTTCTTAGAAGGAGTAACAAAAACTCATGGGAGCAAATATGGACACAAAGTGTTGGATAGAAACTGAAGGAGGGACCATCTGGAAACTGTTCCACCTGGGTATTCATCCCATGTGCAGTCACCAAAGGTAGACACTGATGTGGATACCAGGAAATGCATGCTGACAGGAGCCTGATATACCAGTCTCCTTAGAGGTCTGCCAGAGCCTGACATATATAGAGGCAGGTACTCATAGCTAACCATTGAACTGATCAAGGGGTTCCCAATGGAGGAATTAGAGAAAAGACTGAAGGAGTTGAAAGGGTTTGCAGCCCCATGGAAAAAGCAACGATACCAACCAACAAGAGCTCCCAGGGTGTAAACTACTAGCCTGGGAGCACATAGGAAGGAACCTATGGCTCCACCTGTATATGTAGTGTAGGATGGCTTTGTCAGGCATAAGAGGGAGAAGAGGTCCTTAGTCCCATAAAGACTGGATGCCCCAGTGTGGGGAAATTCGAGGGTGGGGAGGTGGGAGTGGGTGGGTAGGTGGGGGCACATCCTCATAGAAGCAAGAGGAAAGGGAATGGGATAGGGGGTTCCTGAGTGGTGGTAGGGGATGGGGAAAGGAAATAACATCTGAAATGTAAATAAAATATCCAATAAAAGAAAGAAAATGATTTATATTGTTAGGATGGTGTGTTTGTGTGTGTGTGTGTGTGTGTGTGTGTGTGTGTGTGTGTGTGTGATATTAAATAACTGTTGAGGGCAGCAGAAGAAGTCTGGTCCCCTAGAACTGGAGTTATAAGCAGCTTTAAGTTATTTTATGTGGGAGCTAGAACCTGAATATTGGTCCTCTGGAAGACCAGCAAATGCTCATAACTGGTAAACCTTTTCTTTAGCTCTGAGTGGGCAAAACTAAAGACTAACAAAATACAATCATGTTTATAGCTAAACTCTGCCAGTCACTCTACTCTGAAGTAAGCACCTGTATTTTCCCACAGCATGAGAAGTCAAACAACCCTGCTACCTTTGCATACTCCTCATGCATGGGCAACCTCCTGAGGGTAAGTCACTAGAACCTTGATATAGAAGTTTAGAGGTGAGGAGGTGATAGGAATCTCTCTCTCTCTCTCTCTCTCTCTCTCTCTCTCTCTCTCTCTCTCTTTCTCTCTCCTCCATCCATCTATCCCTCCCTGCTTCCCTCTCTCCATGCCCTCTCCTTCCTTCTAGAAAATACAGTGAGTCTTCTCAGAGAGTTTTGCAATGAGTGGCTTTCTTTTAGGACAACACAAGGCACAACACTAGGGTGGAGATAGAGCACCCCTGATAATGTGCCACCTGTGTTCTATAAGTTGGCCAATGGGGAGCAGGTGTAGACTCCAGTTAGCAGCTCCTATCCTATGAAAACTCTGCCCAGAACTACACGGAACTAAGACAGGGATGACTGGAGCTCTGATCTTTCATGCCTAACTAAGTCTGTTTTGTCTTTCTTAGCTGGAATAATGAAGTGAAACACTGGCTATTTAACTGTAAAGGAGCTTCTACTTCAGAAGAGAGAAAAGAAGGAAGACACATGGCAACAGTTAGTGCATATGGAAAGTGGTGTCATAACTGGCAGTTAGAAGTGGAGTAAGAGATTCTTTCTGCATCATGGATGCTACAATACACAGCCAGGAGAAACCAGTGACTCGTACAGCTGCTTGGAGCCACAATACCACAGCCTTTGAGAGTCTCTAAAATAATTTTATTTTAGATTTTTAGATTTATTTATTTTTGTTTTGCCTGTAAGAGTACGTTGCTTGACTGTATGTCCGATTGCCACATTCATGCTGTATCCACAAAGGTCAGAAGTAAGCATTGGATCCCCTGGAACTAGAGTTATATATGGTTATCAGCAGCCAGGTGAGTGCTGGAAACCAAACCTGAAAAATAAACCAGTGATATTAACCCTGAACCATCTCTCCAGCCCCATCCCTTTGCTGTTCTTATGGAATATAGAAGAATTTCTTGAATGAGCATTTTCTGCTGTATGTCCTGGGGACAATTTCAGGAGACTAAATTACTGGTTATTTTTATAATTTCCCCCAGTTATATTACCATTTTGCTGTGGAGATGGTTAATTAAGCCCATTATTCTGTCAGTTTAGAGGTACTGGCCTGTCAGTTTCATTTTAAAATTCAAGTACGAAATCCCTTTAATTAATGCTTTCATGTCGAACTACCAATTCTGAAATGAAGACTGTTTGTCAGCATGTATAGTTAAATATTTTATCAATTTCATTTCATTTCTACCATAATTCATTGTTATCCCAGTAAGTGATTTTTGGTTCCCAAATGCAGAGAGAGAAATAAAGAAAGAGCTGGTGGGATTTTTTTTATTGTTTATTTATAACTCAGTTGAAATGAGACCAAATAATGTCATCCAAATGATATGATTGACACCTTCCTTTTGGTCTAATTGATAGCTCTATTTTTAATAAAAATATTTATTAAGTTTTTTTGTGCACCCTGTAGGCTTATTTTTTTAAAGGCTTATTTTTAATATTGGTTCTCAAATGAGTAAACACCCTTTTCTAGTCCAAAAGTAGGGGAGAAAAGATAGGACAAGGGGAAGTGAGCCTGTTTTCAAGTAGTGCTCTGGGGCAATTCTAATCTCTGTTTGTCAGGATACCAGCTGTTCAGTTCAATAGTGTCAGGATGCCAAACATGAATCAGCAGATGTGGCACGATCCAGCAGAAATGCCCAGGCCTCCACTGGATTTGTACAAGTCAGCAGGAACGACCAGAACTAGTTGGGACACCAGGAGAAGTTCCCTCCTGTGCCTCTTTCAAGGAAGTGAAGATCAGTGAAGATGCTAGACCAACTAGGCACTTTAAGGCTAGCTATGCAACTGTATTGTCAGTCTGTTGAGTCCTATTTATACTCTACATCACATATCCTCTCATAGGTCTTGCCTCAGCAGAATACCACATGAATCTGCATTACATGACAAAACCAGAAACTTCCATCTCAGTACCCATTTTCTGTGTGTGAGTGTGTGAGTGTGTGTGTGTTTGTGTGTGTGTGTGTGTGTGCATGTATGTATTCTTTCTTTTTCTACTTTGTTGATGCAGCTCTTCTATTCTTATTTCTTGCTGCATTGTAATTAGCTATAGTTACTTGTTCAATTAGAGTTTAGATTTATTTTACTGACTGCAATTTCAGGTTCTTTGGCAAACATTGTTTGCCTTTACTCTTCTTCTATAGTCTTTGATAATGAACATGTTCTTTACTTCTGTAAGTTCAAATGTTCAGATTCACCAATATGCAGTAACCTGCTCCATCCGCCTTTCTGTACCTGGCTTATTTTACTTAGCACAGTATCCTCTGAGTGGGTTACACTGTTGTAAATGATGGGATTCTGTTCCTTGTAAAGCTGACTACTGTTCCCTTGCTTATGTCTTTATCCATTCATATACAGCTGGGCACTTGGGTCTTGTATAAAACTTTACAGTAAACATAGGATTGTAAACATCAACATGTTGATTTCAGTTCCTTGGGACACGTTCTAATAACTGAGATTAACATGGCCACGTATAATTCAATGGTTAAATTTTAAAACAAAACAAAACAAAACAAAACAAAACTCTGTCTTTCAAAATGATTGTGAAACCTTTGATTCCTCCCAGGAGTCTACAAGACTTATTCTTCCCCTATGTCCTTGGTCATACTTGCCTCTTATCTTTTTGATAGAAGCCATTTTAACAGGTATAATGAAAATCTTACTATGTTTTAAATTTACATTTCCCTAATTAGTGGTGCAGAACATATTTACATTCATTTACCTTAGACATTTGTATACCTTCATTTGAGAAATGTACCTGGCTTCTTTGTCCACTGTAAAGTACAGGCTTTTAAGATTCATATTTAGGTTTGCATTCTTACATATTTTAGATATTAAACTTTTATCAGAAGTATTGTTTATAAATATTATTTTCTTGCTTTCTGGGTTTTGTTCTTGCATCTACTTAGTTGTTTCTTTGCTGTAGAAAAGCAGTAACATTTTATACAATCTCATTTTTTCACTTTATTTCCCAATACAAAGCCTTTTATTTATTTCTCTTACCTAATTCTATGGCTAGGATTTCCAGTAACATTCTAAAGTTATGTCCCTGATTATAAAGGAATGCCTTTGCAGTTGAGTGTGAACATGAGAGGCCAGTCTGCCATAAATGACTTTTATTATATTCAAGCCATTTCTTCCTAACTCAACCCTCTGGGGTATTTTGTTATCAAAGCATAAAAGCTTTGACAAATCTTTTCCTATATTCATGGAAATGAACATATTCTGATTTATATTTTATTATTTTTCTATATCTCTCAGCATATATACATGTGTGAATACAGGTACCCTCAGAGGCCAGAGGCCAGAAAATGTCATTTGATACTGCAGATTTAGAATTACAGGAGATTGTGAGGCCCTTGACATGAGTCTGGGAACTGAACTTGGGTCCACTGTGAAAGCAGGACATGTTTTTAACTGTAGAATCATCTTTTCTCCTTCTTTCATTTTCTTTTATTTTTTTAATTAAAATGAAAATTATACCATTTTAGCCTTACTTTTCCTTTCTCAGGCCTCTCCCATCCCTTTCTCTGTTCCCTTCTGAAGTCTTGGTCTTCTTTCTTTAGTCACTATTATCACATTTATACCCCCCTAGGGGGATGATACACCTAATTGTTTATTCCCTAGGAATGATATACCTAATTGATTACCCAGTACCAATGATTAGCCCTAAACTCATATACATATAAGGAACACTTAAATGGCTTGAGCTTTCATTTTCTTAATGTGGTGTGAAATTTGATTGATTGATATTAAATGACAATTCAAAAATATATTACATGTATTTATTTGTGTGTATGTGTGTATGCATACATGTGCATGCATGTGTGCATATTCCTATGCACGTCAACAGTACATGTGTGATATTAAAGGACAGCTTGTGGGATTTGGTTTCACTCTGTGGATCTGGAACTTAGGGATCAAACTTAGCTAGTCAGGATAGCAGAAAGCACCTTTGCCTGTCTAACCACTGTGAGAGCCATTTTACTAAGTTACCCAAACAAAATCATAAGATATATCCATCTAATAGATGCCTAAGTCACAACATAGTAGCAAACAAAAAAATGACAAATCAAGTTGTGACTCCACTAAAATATATTAACTCCTCAGTTATCCAATCCAAAGACAGACAAGGTTAACAAGCTCTTAGATAAACTAAGGAAAAGATAGAGAAGAAAAGACAGACAGGGACAGGGAGTTGGGGAGGGAACATCTACCTTGATGATATTATAGAAGAAAAGTGAATAGTCTATCTAGAACCAACAAAAAAATTGTGATTATGAAGAAATATTTTAAAGTCAAATGATCCTCAAACTAATAATTCTTGAGAAAAAAATAAATTTCTGTGCCTCTAAAAGTTAAATTAAGAGAATATAAATTAGCATAAACAAATAAATAATGAGAAATGAGATTGAATCCATAATGAAGTAAATCTTAATATGTGATGATTCTATGCCAACATTCCTCAATAACTACCAATGATACTCAAAGTATTCAGGAGCACAAAGAGGCAAGAGATATTACCCAAATCACATGAATTCAGCATTACCTGGATATACAATAAGAAAACATAGAATAATTTTATACAAATATTTGACATAAACCTTGCCAGCACAACAGTGATGATGTTGTTTTTATTCTAGGAAGTCATTCAAAGATGGTTCAAACCAGTCAAAGGTGCTTCCTATAATGAAAATTGAAACTGCAACACAGCATAAATGGCATCAGGTACAGAAAACACATGGTCTCTCAACAGATGCAGAACAAACTTTTATCATAAACCCTGAAACACTGAAAATGCAAAGAACATTTCCCAACAAAACAAAGACTGTCTGCACCAAACCCATAGGTAGTAGTGCACTAAATTAGAAAAACAAAAATCAACAAGCAAGCAAGCAAACAAACAAACAAACAAACAACAAACCAGAAAGAATTTTATCTAAAATCAAGAGTGAGACAAAGTTGGAATGCTCTCTGCTCAGTCAACATAATGTCCCAAAACCACTCAAAATAATGAAGAGAAATAGTTAAAACGTATATGAATGAAAAGGAAGAAGCCAATGTACCTTAAATGTGGGTGACATGTTCTCATACCTCAAAGACTAAGGAATGCACTTGACATGCTAAGCAAAGCTATATCACATAAAATCACACACACAAATAATGATAGAAGATTTTTATATACCTCAAACAACTTGTCACAAAAGAAATCAGGGTGGGGGTATTTCATTTTCAATAATTTCAAAAATGCTGAAGAATGAACCTATTAAGGAGATGAATGACCACTATAGGGAAACTTTTGAAATAATAAAGAATTGAACACTAATAAATGGAAAGAACTCCAGGTTTATGGACTGGAATAATTAAAATTATAAAAATGACTGATATCAAAAAGTGATCTACAGATTCATCTCAATCCGTATCAAATACTCAGGGATCTACATCAAAAACTCAGGGAAAAAATTAATGCACACTGAAGCATACAAGATCCCAAATACCTCACGTAACTTTATTGGGAAGAAAGAGCAAAGCTGGGGTATGACAATAACTGGAGCTAAGTTATGCTACAAAGTCACAGTAACAAAAAGTGTGGTATTAACAGAAAACAGAATCAACCATTTGACTAGAAATAAAAAGAAACATGAGCACAGAGCTACAGCCACCTGATTTTCAACAAAGATGGGACAAATATATGCTCAAGAAATAACAGCTTCCTCAACAAATGATACTGACAAAACCAAAAAGTACATATAGAAAAGAGTGGATATAAATTATTTCCTCTCACCAACTCAAAATGGATTGGATACCTGTCAGGAGCCATAATGGAACAAGCTAATAACTAGCTGGTGGTTGTCCTGAGATGGCCTACTTTGGATTTTTATATAATCCAAGACAGGTTCATTCTTATAAAGCAAGGCTGTAAGGGATTCATTTTAGGAAAGACTCCTGCCATTAATATGCTTTTCCAGTTATTATTAAACATATATAACAATCACTAAGTAATATCCCATCTCTTTGGAGCAGATCTCTGCAGATCCACGAAGATGTACTGTCTAGTGGTAATGCTATATAGACAAATAGATGACTTCTTAAGTCTTAATGATGATCCAATAAGAATTTCTAAAATTATATCTGTGATTATTAAGATCTTTTATAGTGGGACTGCTATTAGGTCCTTTTCTGATAGTCAAAACTGCAATGAGAACTCTGCCAGTCTCCCAAGTGTCACCAGTTAATTGTTCTTAGGTAGTAACCAGACTTTCTCCTACTCAGAGCACATTCCAAAAGGTTGTAAAACAATTAACCAAAAGTCATAAAAAGGGAACTAACGATTTATTATAAGTGTAAGGACACAAGATAAAATATTGACTGGGTTTGTCTACACAAAACTTAAATGTAATTAGAGATTATAAACTTAGTTATGGTTTTAAACCTACAGTGAGCCTGTGGACCTGAGACAGGTGATGGATGTTTAGCCAGATAATTACTCCTAATAGATATGCAAGTAAGCATTCTCTGTTGTAAACTTCTATTTCAATTTATGACTTGATTTTTTTGTGTGAACTTGTGATGAGCTTTGTAACATATGATCATGTATTCTGAAAGATGTATAAGTACTGAGGACAAAGAGAAGAGAATAGAATTTTTTCCTTTCCCCCGCCCCCTGGAAGAATTTTTTTTCCTTACTGGAATTTTTGCCTTTTCCCACTTTGAAGAATTTTTTCCTCTCTCTGCTTAGTATTGATCCAATTTTCCCCTTAGATAGCTTTCATAGGAAGCTTTTTACAACTTAGTAATACATGCTATAACCACTTTTCAAAGTGTCCCTTTTGACTCCTGAGACTTGGACTAGCATGCTAAAAGTTAGAGCCCCGCAGTGTTCAGTTCCTGCTGAGATAGAACAAAGGCCACATTGCTTAATCCTCCTCTGTTAGGCTACAGATGTTAATCACCTAAGCCAGCAGCTTCTACCAAGGAAGTTTTTAGGACTTTTTTTTTTCAAATTGTGGAGCTAGAAAGCCCTACTCTGTGCCCTCACCACTACCCTCTCCTGGCTAGGAAGCTCATGGCAGGATACCTTAACCTGAAGCTATGACTTAGAGAAGAAAAACACTTTAGATCAGGCTTTCTGGGGAAATCTTAAGGTACCAGAAATAATTATAAGAATTGACAATGGGATCCTGTGAAAATAAAAAGTTCTGTACAACAAAGGAAACATTGTCTGGAATGAAGAGATAGTCTACAGGTTGGGAACTAAGATTTGCAAATTGCACATCTGTCGGGAAATTCATATCTATATAAAGAATTTAGAAAAATAAACAGCAACGATAACCTAATGATCAAATAAACTAAACAGTTATCAGAAAATAAACAAAAGGTTAAGTACATGTAAAAATATTTAAGCAGTCTTAATTACCAAAGAAATTCAAATCAAAACTGTATTTAGAGTCCCTGTCTCCTCAATAGAATGACTGGGACCCAGAAAGCAAATGATAAATGCTGGAGAGGAGGTGGAGATACATGAGTCCTTGTAAACCACTGGTTGGGGTATGAACTTTTGCAGACACTGGTTGAAAATCACGTGAAAACCAACAACAGATACCATATGATTCAGCTAAATCTCTCTTGGGAAGATTCAAGAGATTATAAGTAAGCATGTCACAGAGAGATCTGCACCCTAAAGTTTACTGGTTTGCTATTCTCAATATCCAAAGTAAAAGGATCTACCTGATTGCGCACCAGCAGATGAATGGCTATAAAATGTGATATATGAACCCAATAAAATCCTTGATCATAAAGAACAAGGACATTCTGTCATTTACAGAATCTTAAATGAAATTAGAGATTATCATGTCAAGCAAGCTAAATCAGAAAAAGAATGTTGTTATGTTTTTCACAGGTACAATCCAGATTTAAATAAGATTCTGCCTATGGAAAAAAATCATTAGCTTTTAAGGAATCCTTTGTGGGGAGGAGGGATAAGACCAATGGGGATAGTACCAACAAAGCAAGTCAGCATGGCGAGTGCTGGGTGTGACTTCAACCTGTGCTTTAAGACCAAGATCTGACATCTTTGTTTTGTGGAAGTTCTGTGATCAACTTATCTGATCACCTGTTCCAAAGCAAAGATGGAATGGGAGATCATTAGAGATGGGGCTGTCTTCTCCCTCATCTCACAGCAGAAGTTTGCTTCTGACCTCAGCTTCTTCTCTCCGTGTTGTCTGAATGCATCATTGGGCTCTCGTAATCTTAATTTCCAAAATGATAAAAGGCCAGCTCACTCCTTTCATCTGTGACCATTTAGCATAAAGGATATATTGTTCTCTGTAGATCTGAGTTCCTTCAAGCTGGTTCCTTCAATGTCTATCCTCCATGATGCCCTGTGAAGAATCTCTGATTCAGATGTATAGCTAACTCTAAATAACCATAGAATTAAAAAGAACTGTGTGATGGATATGCAGGAAGAATATCAGATGTCCTGCTCTTAAATAATTAAATACTTTAATCTTCATTAGAAAAGGATCTGTAGTATCTGACAATATAAATGCATATCACAGGTGTGCCAGACACAGATGCACAAAACCGTCTCATCTGTTTTAAGGAAGGATGTGGCAAGTGGGGACCAACCTAGGCAAACCTAGGTAATAGGAGAGCTAATGTGATTAAATATTGTATCTAGTTCTAAGTGTTCTGAAAATAAAGAGGGGAAAATGGAGAATTCACTTTTAATTTGAAAAGAATCACGAAGCAACCAATCAAGGAGACATCTCTTGATACCACTTTTAAAGGAATCTAGCAATATGGGTATAAGTGAACACTACGTAGGGAAATATTGAATAGATTTCAAATCCAGCTTCCTGGACTTTTGGTACAGCTGTTTCCATATTGAGATTTCTGCACTTATTTTATGCTAATATTTAAAAAGGCATTATATCATGGTGGTATCGCATAAACTCACTAAGTAATTCTATTTATCTCTTATTTATATGCTTGTGTATTTTCTTATGGTACTCAAGATCCCATTTCTAGGCAATGTTCCACACAAAGAAACTTTTGAATTTACAAAGCTTAGAAAGTTGTGTATAATCCTTTATTCATTCCAAGTGTTTTATTTTAGTAACCCAATTGTTAAAAAATTTTGATGTCTGGTTCTGTATTTCACATTTACTTTTGACAAAATGTAATCTTTTGCAGAATGCTTATGTATTCATAATCATTCAAATCATGGTTTGAATTGTAATTAATCTCTCTCTCTCTCTCTCTCTCTCTCTCTCTCTCTCTCTCTGTGTGTGTGTGTGTGTGTGTGTATGTGTGTGTGTGTGTGTGTAATGTTGTATGTGTGGTGAGTGTACCTGTATGTGTGAGTATGTGGAGGCCAGAAGTTGATGATAGACATCTTTTATCCACATCAGTGCATCTCTATTTTTTGAAACAGAATCTTTCACTAAAACTGAGGATCACTAACTTGCTTGTACTAAACAGTGAGCTTTAGAGACCTACCTATTTCATGCTCCCTTTCTCCTAAGGTTGAGGTTATAGGTAGGGTCTGCAATGCCAGGAATTTTATGTTGCTTCTGGGGATATTAGCTCATATCCTTGCATTTGCTTCCAAGTTCTTTCCTGACTGAGTCCATCTCTCCAACTCTGGATATTTACTAATTTTGCTATGCCCTATAGGAATATCACTTTGGTAGGCATTCATCACTTCCATGTCACAAAACAGGACAAATTAATTTTAGAAACATACTGAACCCTAAAATAAACAAAGGCACCAATAAGTAATTAGTCTATTGTGTAATGGTTCTGATATTTATTCCTCAACCATAGGAAAGGCTCTTATCAAAGTAGCTGCTAAGACAGAGCTAGCGAAGCCTCTATGGACATGAAAATTTGACATAGGAGTTGAAGTATTAAACTTTTAGAACTTTGAGTGATGACCAGATGCAGCCTAGCCCACAAAATTTCATTATACAGACAAGCCTATCCATCTGTGACACATTACTGGTTATTTAATGCAGCCAATTACAAAATTACAGCAAGATCTTGGCAACCATGTTTTGTTATTGTTGTTAGTGACTGTCTCCCTGTTAGTGTTGCAATATATACAAGACTTTCGTGAGTGATCAGTCCAGCATCCCCTGCCACCGAGAGCTTAGCCAGATGCAATTGGCATAATAGCACTTAACAGAACTGTTCTGCAAACAGGTGACCTCAGCACTCTCACCAAGCATGCAAGAACAAATAAATTCCCACTGACACACGTCTACATAAATGGAAGTGTATTTGGAAAGACTTGAGGTGATCTGTAAAGGGTAGAGTACACCTTTTTGCAGCTTCAGAATAGAGAGAAAAAGTAATTCATACTTTTAAATTAGCTCGGAGTCATAGTAAGGATGCCTGATTTGAAGTAATTTGATGCCTGAATTGAAGTAATTATCAGCTGTGCGATTTCAATAACTTGAGGCCGTACTGAGCTGAGGATCCCAGGCAAGTGTCTCAAATGTGCTCATGAAGTCACGTACATCGTATGACATCCCCCTCCATCACAAACTACATTCACACAGGAAACAACTCACTAGTGATTAATATAAGATTTTGGCAACGTTGTTGAAAGGCTACTCATAAATTGAATTTTGGGTCAAGGGCAATAAATGTATCATAGGATATGCATGAGGGTGCCTCAAGGCTTCCACTTCAAACTAAAATGATTCTCACACAAATTATCCATCATCATTGCCTTCAAGCTTGTAAAACACTACACATTCATAATTGTCCAAAGTACAAACAATCTAGAGTATAGGAATCAATAAATTGGAAGTCCTTCTTTACTCCATCTTTGCATATAACATGAGTTATGCTCATGATGCAGCATCTGCCGACTGTGTAAATAATATTACATATTATTGCAACATCATAAAGACAAATGCATATTTCTCTCATTTTATTCGCTTTTTTTTTTTTTTACTTAAAGCATGTCTTAAGTCCCTTTTCGTGACTGTTCACATTGATCTTTCTTAGAAAACTTGAAGAACCTTTTAGAACATAAGTATATTATCATTTGTTTTACCGGTATTTTATTGGGGAGTCTATGTGGGGTTTTCAAATTTTTTAATTAAACATGGTGTCATAGAAATATGTTTCTCATAATAATAAGACTGTATATGAGCATTATGGGGGTATTGATAAATATGGAGGGCTGAAGCATTATATTGAGACATATGACTATATGACTAAAATACATCTACAAATTTCCCTCTTGGACCTAGAAATTGCATCTAAGGATGTAGTGAATCAGAAGTTCACTTACATTGTTAGAAGCCACAACCAAAGAGATAATGTGTAAACTGTGTTTAATGTGCTCTTTAAAATACAACTGGCTTTTAAAAACAGGCATCATGGAAGCCTGAAGCCCCTTTCCTTGCTTCTTAGTCAGTTCTATTTGTTACATCTCCGTTCCCGTCCTGTTGAGCAAAGCTCCGAGACTTCTAGGATGGATTACTAGGCTACTTCATAGGTAATTTCTCCTGGACCTTGAAATTTATTTGTTACACATTCCTTTGCAATTAAAACTTTTAAACAGATTATTTTATATACAGTTAACTCAGCAAAGATGGTCACCAATAACATCCCTTTCTGCACATGCTGAGAGAGAGAGAGAGAGAGAGAGAGAGAGAGAGAGAGAGAGAAGGAGAGAGAGGAGGGGAGGGGGGAGGGGAGAGGGAGGGAGGGGGGAGGAGGGGAGGGGAGAGGAGGGGAGAGGAGGGGAGGGGAGGGGAGAGGAGAGGAGAGAGAAAAAAGAAAGGAGAGGAAAATGTAAGACTAATTTAATTTACTTTCCCAATAGGTGACTTTGTGATGCCTTGAGATCTGCTTCGCAGATCTATGAAGAATGGAAAGAGCCCCAGTGTCAGATCCTCATGTTGCCTCCTCTGTCTGTCTAAGACTTTTTCAAAACATGGCAGCCACCAGGGGAAGACCTTTAAATACTCTTCTCCAAAAGAAACTATAAAAACTAATGTTCTAGAATATCAACTAACAAAACAGAAAGAGATAGTATAGAAGGGAATCAAAGACCTATGGCCAACAAGCAACATCAGGACCAGGAACAGGACAGAGAAACATGAATACAGCCATACAATGAACTCCAAAAGACCAACTTTTTGATCTCCCAAATAGTAATGATAAAAATACTATTTCATTTATTTATCTGTTATTATTGTTTGTGGAGGGTTTGGAGTGTGCATGCTGCCACACATGCCAGTGGAAGCAAGAGGACAACTTGTATGTAGGTCCTAGTATCCAAGGGCTAGGGCTGCTAGGCTCAATGGCATGTGCATTTACCCTCTGAGACATCTTAACACCAGCCTCAACAATTACTTTTAAAGTTGCTGAACTTCAGAAACTTTATCATTTTGCAGTTTATGAATGTCACATTGATATTTACAAATACTTGATAATATCCCACTTTTTAAAACGGTCTACTATCTTGTATGCACAATGTGCAACCGTGGCTGACTTTTTCGTATTGGCACATGCTACTTTTCCTTGTTTGTATTTATTGCTACCAACCATTTGGCACAGTGTCATCTCTATTCCTAGAATTCCTTCGTTCCTCTCCTCCAGTCATTATCTTATTTATAAACCAGACGTATCATGGCTCTGAACTTGCTGGCTGAGAAAGCACTGTTTTACATACTACACAGGTACTTCTTGAGAAGCACCATAACACAATCAGATACTGGAACTAATCATTCTGTATGTGTATGCTTGTTGATTCATGTGAGTCTGTTCTGTGCCGTTTACCTGGTACCAGTATTCCATCAGAGCATGACTTACTGATAACCATGGAAAGGGCTAGGTTGCATTCTTTTAAAACAATATCGTGCCATATGTTGGTTTATGAGAGTGGTGTTTATGCATTCCATAGATATTTACTGAGAGGATGGCTGCATGAAATCTTGTGTAGTAAGTACTGTCTGTCTCCATACTGAGATGGATCAGCTGAGGGTTCCATACTTACGTAGTTACATCACTTAGGAGACCTCTGTCTGTCTCTGCTTCAAGGGATTCAATAAGAGACAGCTGAAGAGTTGTTAAGCAACCAGTGATATGGGATTTGTGAGGACTATTCCTTGGTGCAGTGAAGCCTTTAAGGATGCTCTTGGTCCCAGAAGAATGTCTCTGGTGGAGAAGAAACCACAAGTAGAGTTGGTACAAAGGGTTAAAAATGGAGGTCAGTTTTCACAGAAACACTGTTGAGGTAGTAGTTCAGTTGCCACAGGATGTTTTAGCGGCTGTTTTTTCAAGAATAAGAACATTGAAAAGCCTAGTAAAGTATCTCAGATGAATGACAGTCTTGGCTTCAGCTAGGAAAGAGTCTGGAGCACGGATTTATTACAAGGTTTTCTGCATTTTCAGACACAAGTAGTCCAGATTTAGAATAGCATAGCAGGTACACATCAAGTCTGATATGCGTTAAAGTCATGACTTCCAGAATAAGATATCTCCCTCTGTCTGATGACAGTTTCTTATAAAGGGAATCAGAAAGTGTGTCATCAGCAGCTACCATACACAGCAGGCTGGGGATGTGCCCATTGGTCTAGTGAGGAGGACTGGGCAGGACAGTTGAGACCAACTGACATTTAGATAGGAAGTGAAGAAATGACACAACTGTGGAAGAGAAGATGTGATGGCAAGAAGATAAAATGAAAAGGGCCACTGTAATAAATTAAACCAGCTGGGGATTCCATGTCCTACTATGCACCACACACTCAGATGCACACGTGTCCACACAGGCATGTACATGTACATACATACATACACGCACAGCATTTTGAAGTGACAGAGTTCAAACACATCTAGGCTGACACACTCCCCATGTTCTTAAGACTCTTCCCTTCATATTTCCACCTGTGTGTGCATTTTAAAAGTTCCTATTCATGACTTTCTTTGTTCTGTAGCTATAAAAACTTCATGAAACTGCTGCCACATTGGAACATGGAATTTGCATGTAGCTTAAATCTCTGTTTCCAGGCCATGATTACTCAAATTTGACTCTTGAATAAATGTTCTCTTATCCTTTAGAAAAACAAAAAAGGAAAAAAATGTTCCCAGCAACGATTTGCCTCTTGCTGCATAGAGAGGCTTGGATTAATCCTTCAGGAAAGCTGTTCAGGGACATGCGTGTCCTTGTGCTTGGGGTTTCATTATTGTGGGTGATTTTTTTAGAAAAAGTGTTTGCATCAAGACGTTAGGTATATTTGTTCATTTCATCCTCCAAAGGCTTAAATACGGTTTTCTGACAGCAGAGAGGGGTACAAGCTGAAGGCCTGTCATTAGGTGTTCTTTCCTAGGCGAGCACAGGGCATCATCTACTTATTAGAAAGGAGCTTCTCATGGAATCACTGCAGAATTTTATGCTCCGACTAGTCACTAGAGGGGAATTATAATATCAAGCCCCTGCAAAAGAAACCTTTGCATGACAGGGCTCACTGACTGATACCCACTCTAACATCTCATCCCTTACCTATATAAATACATCTCCCAAATGCTATTTTGCCCAGAATATTTGAAAATAACCAATTTTCTTTTTGAAGAATCTTAGCTTACCATTTAAAAGAAAATGATGCGTTCTTTATGACACTTTGAGGATGTGTGTGGTTCAAAGACACTCGGGATTTATTGTTACAAGGTCTGCAATTGCATGCGTTTTACTTAAATAACACATTTCACTCTGACACGAACAGTTCTCTGTTGCTGAATATTGAGTAGGAACTAGTTGGCTGCTCTGAGAATCACAGTACCACTAAAGAGATAGCTGTTGCCGATAAAGGAAAAGATGAAGCAGGGTCTGTCAGTCCCTAAGGAGAGGTGACCTGGGAATAGACATGAGGCAGCTGGAGGACAAGAATCATGACTGCATCCGTACAGCCTTTAAAAAAAGGACACAGAGATGTCTGTTATACCGTGGATGTTGCACATGTGGAGTGAGAATAGCTGTGTGTGTGTGCACACGTGTGTGTGTGCATGTGTGCATGTGTACACATGTCCCAGCTCTGACCCTCAGAAACTGTTACAAATTGTTCTTCTCAATTTTCTTTAAAATCACCTATCTTTTACACATTCAACCGGCCATTCCCTGGAAAGAAGTCTGGTTAGTTTGGCCTTTCTTCTGCATCTGATGAACTCTTGGCCAAGATCTCCTAGTAAGCTATTTCTTTTTTTCTTTTTTTTTTTTTTTTGGTTTTCATTCATGTTTTATTTCTCCCAAAAACAAGTTTTAATTTACAAGTCTTCACCTTGTCTGTACAGTAAAATATATTAGGAAAGTTTTAAAAATTATAGTATCCATAATATATCCCATCTTGATTATATCAGGTAGGAACCAATTAACAAGGCATTTTGTTTTTAAATATACAACCCTCCCAAATGTTCTGGTACACAGCTACGGTCATAAGCTCATCATAAAATTATCAACTATGTCTAGAATTTCTTTTTTTTTTTTTTTGGCATTTTGAATGTTTCTTTTCAAGACTCGTGGAATTATACCAATCATCCCGACAATAATAGCCATTAAAGGGAAAAGTAATTTAAAAAAAAAACTTCAAAATCCTTGGTTCACTTAGAAAGTCACACAGTATAGTCCCCCAGTTCTTATGTGAGTACAAGACACATGGTTAACAGGATTATTATGAATGACAGATGAAATGTATCATTCTTATTCTTACAATTATTCCCTAATGCCTGCCCTCTTTTTTTTTAACATTTTTTTTAATTTCTTTTTTTTTTTTAACATGAAATGCTTTTTTATAGCATGTTTTACAAGGGGAGGGGGTAAGAGGATCCAGGTGGTGGAAAAGTACAAAATCTTCTTGGCCTGTGCCTTGAAACATGTCATGGTCTATATGGTACACTGCCTTGAATTATGATCTACCTGCAGTTCTTCAGAAGATATGGTACACTGCTTGAGTTATGGTCTCCCTGCTATTCTTAAGAAGACATGGTACTCTGCTTTGAGTCTATCTGCAGTTGCTAAGCAGGATCTTGCAGTTGCCAAGCTTCAGAGGACATTGTGCAGGTGGGGAAAGATAGGGGGTAAGGGTAAGGGCGAGGGTCCTGGCTTCTGGCATCTCCCCCTTCTCTGTTTAGTTAGAGAAGGCGTCTTATGTTCAATCCCAACTATGTGAGTTTTGAATTTGGATGTCTAATTATGGGGGGTCTTAGACAAGTTCACAACCCCAAAACACTGATGTGAGACGAGTCACATCGATGGTCGAAGGCTTTAGGCTGTTGACGATGGGCAACATCAAGGGACTCTGATGTGGGTGAAAGGAGGGTGAGAGCCCTGTCTTAGGCCATGTAGGCTGCACCCACTCCCAGCACCACGCACTCCTTTTGGCTGCATTGGGTGGGCCCCTGGGAAGTGGACCTACAATAATCCCATCATTGGGCTAACTCACAGCCATCCTAGTCTCTTGTAAATGTTCAAGTTACCAACCATTTGTCAGTTTGGGGTGTAATATTGTCATAAAGGAAGGCTCCCCAATGTTAGCGGCCATATCAAGGGTGGCCTTGGTTTAGGAAAAAGCCAATTTTTGTTGTGGTGATCAAGAGGCCAAGCTCTCTAGCGAGAGAAATGAGGGCAAAGCCAGGCATACCAGGAACCCTTCTGGAGGGCGTGGAAGTCTAGGGGTCGACCGTAGGGGGAGGCAGGGGAGCTGGCAGCTGTGTCAGTCTCCTGCGGAGTCACTTCTGGATCCTCTGCAATTTTCAGCTGATGGTAATGAACTTCAACTGCCTTCTTGATGGCAGCATCAACCTGGTTCCGTGGACGACAGGTCACGGGCGATGATCTCTGTCTTGCTCAATCTTGATGTCGTGCGCACATCCTCTCAATGAGGGTCCGTCCGGATGGGTCCGTGCCTCGAGCCCCACGTCTGGGTGCCACTTGACCCGACCGGCGGGTCCTGGTTATTCGTGGGGGCGAGGAGGACTGCAACCTGCTATTCTTCAGAAGATATGGTACACTGCTTGAGTTATGGTCTCCCTGCTATTCTTCAGATGATATGGTACACTGCTTTGAGTCTATCTGCAGTTGCCAAGCAGGATCTTGCAGTTGCCCAGCTTCAGGGGACCTTGTGCAGGTGGGAAAAGGTAGGGGGTGAGGGTAAGGGCGAGGCTCCTGGCTTCTGGTCCATCTGGGTTAGAACTTCTAATAGCAGGCATCACGGGTGATTCAATTTTACCTGGAAAGAAAAAAGAAGGGGATTCTCAGGGAGATTTCTCTTCCCTGGATGTAAATTGTTATTCATCGTATTTATGATTGGGCCTGGCTTTGTGAGGGTATCTATTTTTTTCATTAATATTTGTGGTAGCCGGTTAGCTGTGCCTTCTGTGGTATTGGGCAGGCATATCAGTCCTCGGCTCCATAAGGGAACTGGGACTGGGGCATTCCCTTTATGTGTATGAGGGTCCTTCCCCATATCTGTGGCAAAGTTTTGTTGGTCTTGGTGGTGCCCGAGGTCACCAACATGGTCAGCAAGAGATTTGCCATGAGCTTTCAGCTTTAGAGAGAGAAAAGTGAACAAGGCATGATGGAGAGTATTTCAGGGGGACTCCTTCTGAGGGGGTACCGTTCCCCCTCTTTTGTTTTTAAAGCCAATTTTTCAGAGTTCTTGTAAAATCAGGGCAGAAGCGCCAACAGTTGCTCCTTCCACACTCAGAGAGTCATGAAGGCCTTATTTAAGGATATATAAATCTATATTAATAATCTTTTGTCAAAGGACTTTTATAGCTCCACTGACAATTAATCAGACTATATGATATATCGATTAGAAATAGCTTTTTCTACTTTTTGTGAGATTACCTCTCTTTTGTCAATTAACTGTTGAGGAAGTTAGGGTTTACCTCTCTCTTGAGAATATTGAACAGAGATTTAAATTCTTTTGTGGAGAGCTTAAAATAGTATCTTAGCCAATTTGCATCTCTTAGAAACTTTTGAAATTAATTTAAAATAAATAGACTCCCTTTTTTTTAAATCCTTTATCTGTGTGGGGTTTTTATTGGGTATTATACGTATTTACCTTTCAATGTTGTCTCCTTTCTCATTCTCCCCCCAAATCCCTTATCCCCTACCCCTTCCTCCTAATTTTTGTGATGGTGTGCTCCAAACATCCTCCCAGTCCCATCTCCCTGCTCTCGAATTCCAACACAGTAGGGGATCCAAACTTTTGGGGACCTTGGCCCTCCACTTTCACTGGAGTCTAACAAGGTCACCCTCAATTCCCTATACAGGTGCGTGAGTCCCTCCCTTTGTGCTCTCTGGTTGGTGGTTTAGACTTTGGGAGTTCTGGTTGAAACTTTTGATGCTCCCTAGTAAGCTATTTCAATCACCTCCCCATGGAAACTTGCTAGGCCTGGGCTTGCAGATATTCTCCTCCTATGCAAGCAATGCCTGGCTGCTAGAATAGAACAGAGATGTAGAACAGAAAATTAGTACAGTTCGTTGAAATGTGTTATGTAGAGGGTAGCAGAGTAGATGTTTAACTCAATGGCTAAAGTGTTTTGTCTTGTGTAGCAGTTGCATTTTGACTTGTTTATTTGTTTGTTGTGCTTTGTTTTGTCTTTGGTCAATGACAGAAACTAGAGTCACCTGGGAAGAAAAATCTCAGCTTAGGAAATGTCACCATTAGATTGGCTATAGGTAAGCCTGCAGGAGCATTTTACTGATTAACTACTAATGTGAGAAGGTTCAAACCACACCGGGCAATGCTTCCACTGGAGAGATTGTCCTGAGTGCTACACAAAAGCAAACTGCCAAGCAACATCCCTCCAGGGCCACTGCTTCAGTTCCAGATTCCTGGTTCCTGCATTGACCTTCTTCAATGATGGGCTGTAATCCATGAGGTGAAATAAATCCTTTCTTGCCCAAGTTGCTTTTGTCTGTGGCCTTTATTACAATAATTGAAAACAATCTAAGGCCCTATGAAAATATAAAGACCTGAATATAAATTTCCAGCATCTATATAAAACCAAAGTATAGCAAATAACCCTGTAATCTCAGTGAAAATATGAAAGTAAACCAATGATGGAAGGGAGTCCCTCCCCTGGCCCATGCTGAGGCATCTCTTCCCCCTGAGGGACCAGCATAGAATAGAGTTTATTCAGGGCATGGGGAGAGGAGCCAGGAGGGTAGTAGAGGCAGAGAGAGAGAGAGAGAGAGAGAGAGAGAGAGAGAGAGAGAGGGAGGGAGAGGGAGAGGGAG
>NW_021620449.1:83546-112608 GCF_004785775.1 Grammomys surdaster | reverse complement strand
GAAGTGGAGGCCAGCCATGACCATGTAGAGAGAGGGGGAAGGGAAGGAGGGAGGGGAGAGGGGGCAGAGAACCTGCAGGCAGAGGGATTAAGAGAGTAAGAGAGAGAGGAGGGGGCAAGCAGCCCCTTTTATAGTGGGCAGGCCTACCTGGCTGTTGCCAGGTTACTGTGGGGAGGAGCATGCCTGGCTGTTGCCAGGTGACTGTGGAGGTGGAGTTTAGACAGAATACAAACATTCCCACATTTTGGTTTAATTAAAAAAGAAAAATTAGAAAGATGTGGGGTTGAGCAAGTTTCATGGCTAAGAGAGCCTGGGGTGGGGAACAGGCAGAGCCCATGGAAGAAGTATAGATAAATGTTCAGACATAAGGGAATTCTTTCCAGTTACCAGACTGCTGGCAGTATGTGTTAAGACTCCTTAAAATAATCGGGTCTAGGGTGCCATTAAGTGACCACGTTAGCCCATTACCTAAAGGGTACCAAATCCAGACCTTATTGAAAAGGCATATCAATTCAGAAGGCTTCAACTCAGGCATTAATCTTAGAGATTTGAAGTTTTTCAGTAGGCAACCCAGTGTGGTGTCTGAGAATACTAACACTCAGTAGTGGGGCCAGCCTGAAAACAGGATCCCTGGAGCTGGCTGAGCAGACAGCCTATCCAAATCAGTGAACAGAAAAGACCCTGTCTTAAAAAGTAAGGTACAGAGCAATAGAAGATGAAATACAATGTCAACTTTTGGCCTATGCAAGCACATTCACGTCCACACAATTGTACAGATACAAACATAAATATATAAGAATATACACAGACCACGCACCACACACACAAACACACACATACACACACACACAAACACACACACACACACTGACACAAAGTATATAAAAACAGAGATACAGATAGGATAGATAGATAGATAGATAGATAGATAGATAGATAGATAGATAGATAGATTGACATGGCTATGTTAGGAATAGAGCAATGATACTGCTACATTTTTCTCAATTAATTCTAAAAACAACTTTGAAAGTTGTTAATGATCCAAAAGAAAGAAAAAAACAATAAAAACTCTTTTACTTGTTAAAATCATAAAACCATGAAGTTAGAGAAGTTGTCAGGGAATTCATTAAAGTCCATTTATCCATTTTGCTTGTCAGAGTCTACTCCCTGGCCTTGTGTGTATGAGTGTTTCTGCATACAAGAATGTGTATGTGCATATGTGTGTGTATTCAAGTGTACATGAATGTGGGGGATAATATGTATATGTGTGTATGAGTGTGTGTCTGTGTGTTGAGTATGTGAGTGTGTTTTTATGTGTAAAATTGTGTATGAGAGTGTATGTGTATGAAAGTATGTGTGTGTGTGCTGCGTGTGTGAATATGAGTGTGTCTGTTATGAGAGTGTGTATGTTTGTATGTGTCAATGTGTGAATACGTGAATGTGTGTGTGTTTATGAAATATTAATTTATGTGTTTATGTGTGTTGAGTGTGCAAGTAATGAGGGCCTGAGTGTGACATGTGCATATGTGTGTGTCAGTGTGTGTATGTGTGTATGAGGGTGTATATGAAAGTGTACATGACTGTGATGGAATGTGTATGTATATGAGAGTATTTGTGAGTGTGGTTGTGTGGGTCAATCTGTGTGTCAGTGTTCATATGTGTGTATATGAGGATATATGTGAATGTATATATGCTAGTGTGTATATGTGTTTAGTGTGTGTATATGAGATTATATATGTGTGTATGTGAGTATGAGTGTGTCTGTGTGTATCTATGTCTGTATGTGTGTATGAGACTGTATGTAAATATGTGTGTGTGTGTATATCTGTGTGTGAATGTATGTGTTCATGTATGTGTATATGAGGGTATATAATGAGTGTGTGTGTGAGTGTGACTATATGTGTGTCTATGTCTGTGTTTGTTAGCAAGAGTGTGTGTGTGTGTGTGTGTGTGAATACAAGTACATGCATGACACTGTGCATGTGTGGAGGTCAGAAGAAAATCTTAGGAGCAGTCTTCAGTTTCTGTCTGGGGTGAGGTAGGTTTTCTCTTATTTTGCTACTGAGCTACACATTCATGCTAACAGTCCCACAAGCTCTAGAGAATTCTGTACCATCTTCACATATCATTAAGAGTAGAGGGATTATGGCCACAATCACTGTTCCTCCAGTATTTCATTTTGCATGTAAAAGTTCTTAACCTCATGGGGCTGGAGAGACGGTTCAGTGGTTAGAGACACTGGCTGGAGTTTCAGAGAACTCACAACTATCTGTGACACCGATCCCAGATCTGACACACTTCTTCACCCTCTAAGAACACCATGCATACACAAACATACATGTAGACAAAACATCCATGCATGTTAAAAATGAATAAAATAAATAAAACCTAATTATAAATAATTATAAGAATTCTCATCTTCTGTCCTGGCCATCATAATAGAGATGAAGTGGCATCTCATTCTGGATTTGGTTTTCCTGTTTCTATGACTATTATGTGGCATCTCTCTCTTCATGATCTTGTTGGCTGCTTGTCTTCTGAGGGACTTGTGTAATCAGGTTCTTCATATATTTCTATGAAGGATTATTTACTATCTCATCGTTGAGTTGCAAGTGTTCTTCATAGATTCCACATTCAAATCCCTATGTGTATTTTAATGTATGGCTTGCAAGTTGGTTTTTTCATTCTACATGTTAACTTTTTAGTTTCTTGATAGTTTCTATTAAATTAAAAATGTATAAACATGTGTCTATGTATGTTTGTGTGCAGGGTCTTAGTATTTGTGTGAGTTCATGTGCATGTGTGCACATACTGCACAGTGACAACCTTGGGTGTCATTGCTCAGGTGCTGCCAATCTTATTTTTGAATCAAGGTCTTTTGCTGGCCTGGAAGTCACTGACTAGTACAGCAAAGCAGCCCAAGGAGCACCAGGGATCTGCTTGTGTCTGGACATTTGGCCTTGGGATTTCAAGCACTTGTCACCACAATGAGAGATT
Source organism: Grammomys surdaster (assembly GCF_004785775.1). NCBI lineage: Eukaryota > Metazoa > Chordata > Mammalia > Rodentia > Muridae > Grammomys > Grammomys surdaster. The sequence continues at coordinate 109,611 of NW_021620449.1, read as the reverse complement.
TTATTTTTATGTGGTTCTGGGAATTGAACTTAGATCATGGTGCTTGAAAAACTACTATTCTAACAACTAAACTATCTCCCCAGGTCCATACAGAATGACATTTATATTATTATTATTATTATTATTATTATTATTATTATTACTGTTAATTGCATTGAGTATACACTCAATGTGTGTGTGTGTGTGTGTGTGTGTGTGTGTGTGTGTGTGTGCAAATGTACAATGGAACATGGGTGGAGGTCAGAGGACAACTTTGTTAAGTTGATCATTTCTGTCTTTGCCCCATAAGGGATCTTGGGATTGAACCCCTGGCTTGTACTTAAATCTTTCAACCCAATATCACCCCTCTCTATTTTCCACTTAAAAACAAGTTTCTTTTTTCTATGTGTGTGTATTTATCTGCATGCATATACTATGTGCATGCAGTTCCCAAAGACACCATAAGGGGGTGTCAGAAACCCTAGAACTGCCATTAACAGTGTTTGTAAGATGCCATATGGGTTCTGGGACCTTGAGGCAGGTCCTCTGCAAGAATGACAAGTGCTCTTAACCATGGATCTGACTCTCCAGGACCCTTTTGTGTTTTATGTTCCCTACATTCTACTTTGCTCTTTCCTTTAATATACACCTCTCCTGATGAAATGCCTCTTCAGTTTCCAAGAGACTCTGAAAGGAGTTACCATAGATATTTTAACAAGGCTACTTCCAGAAGCCCCAAATTATTAAATGAAATCCCAGTTCAAGGGATGGATTATCTCCAAATGGGTTGTTGGTCAAGGAGGCTCTAGAGGCTTTCCAAACAATAAGACTCTTGTCATTCCTTCTAGTTTCCTACCATAAGAAGAGGATTATTCCTTATGGCTAAATATATCACACACCTAGATACATGATATGGATAAAACAATCTAGAAGCTTCCTTTATACCAGATAACTTTCATAATACTGGATGGTGTAATGCAGGCTTCTTGAGGAGAAAAAAACTATATTGTTGTTCTTGACTAGCTGTGAATCTTATGGTTCATGAGACCAATTTGTCAGGCAAAACATGCCTACCCCTGCAATAGTGGCACTAATGACAGTGCCATAACAAACTCGCCTCAAAAGATATTAGACATATTCCACAGGAATATATCCATGCCTGATACAAAAAATAAGTTGGTCAAAATTCTATAAGGGCTGAAAGGCTGTAGATGCTAAAAGGAAAAGAAATACTGTCCTAAAGCTAAATGGACATAATATTGAGCTGCCATCTAGACAGTTATGTTTATACTCATAAACAAATGCTACTCTCAGTGTCAATCAGAGAATGGTGACGATCACAGAGACTCAAGGTCACACAAGATGATAAAAGTATCCCTAACCAAGACATTTCTATCATCCTATCTAAGACCCAGGAGACATTATGTTGGGAACAGCATGGGAAAAATGTAGGAGCCAGATGATATGGGTACAGGTTTAACTAGCTATCTTTCAGCTTAAATAGTCATTTTTCAAATTCCTGTGATTTCAGATGTGATTCTAGCTTCTCTATTAAATACATAAATGAGGAAAATTCAGCTACTTCTTTTTCTGGGCTATTTAAAGTAAATTCTGTTCAAAGACATTAGGTGGGAAAGGTTAATGTTAAAATAATGCAGATAAATGGTGGCTGATAGAATCGCAGTGATAGATGGGCTCTTGAATCCTGCCTAATGTGGAAGTGCTGGGTGCTGATGAGCCCTGTGTATGCTGCATCTGACTGTCATAATCACAGCATAGATGTCAGGTCATTCACTGGCAGAGAATATCTGGAGTTTATTGTTTAACTAGAGATACTCTCTGCTTAGAAATATGTCTGGGATAGATGTGTGGTGGTTCCTCAAACATTGAATGAAGCTGAGATTGTTGCAAAGATGTTCTCAGATGTCCAATACTTGTTCATGATCTTTCAAAAATGTCTATCTCTATTCTTATTCTCTCATGTCTCTGGTTGAGGAGATTTGTAAATATGTTGATTCTCTTGTCTCTTTACCTGTCTCCTACCTTCTATACCTATTCTTCACCCATTTCAGGAAGATGCTTTCTCAGATCTGATTTGTGATGTGTGCTTTCCTACAAAGCACCTGCCACAATCTCACCCATCTCACACCAACTGGTATAGTGCCTCTCTTTTCCAAGATTTGAGATATTGAATGTCAATTTCCACAGAAGACAAATAATTAATAAAAAGTATGCCAAGAAGATTCTTGCCCCACTCTTTCATCTCTATGGCCATGCTCAGTGGGTGCCCTTGTTTATAATTCAACTGAAAGAACTGAGGAAGGCACTCCTATATACTGGCTTCCTGATATAAACCCAACCACTCACATTTAAGGTCAGGTGCTCTCCTCTATCTCCATCATCAAGCAACAGAATTCACTAGGAAGGAGTCCTCTATCTGCTCAAGTGTTTTGGGTTCATGTGCTTTGGGTTCCCCACTATTTAGTGGGTAGCTCCCACTGGCATAGAAATAGGCTCTTATCTCGACTTGAACCTAAAGCCTGAGACTATACTTCATTCTTCAAATACAGTATCCCAAAAGTCAAGAATTAGTAATGTAATCTCAGTGCTACATCATTGGGCTTGGCATATGGATGCAACCCTCTGCATTGTGAAAAGAAAAAGTCTTGACTGAGAAGTGGTAAGAATAAGTTGGTTCACTTTTTTCATTTGGCCAAATGATTATTTTTTAAAAAAAGAAAAAAAAGGCAACAAAAATTGAAAGGGCAATAAAGAAGTAAAGTAACATCATCTTCAAGTTGTTCTTTATCCTCCACTTCGCAGAACAATTTCTAAAGGAAACAGATCATACAAAGTGATTCTCTCATAAAACCATACTCCAAAACCAGGCGGGTTTTTTTTTTTTTAAATATTTATTTATTTGTTTGGACGCACTAGAAGAGGGTATATGATTCCATTACAGATGGTTGTGAACCACCATGTGGTTGCTGGGATTTGAACTCAGGACCTCTGGAAGAGCAGTCAGTGCTCTTAACCACTGAGCCATCTCGCCAGCCCACCAGGCGGGTTTTTGTGGGTTTAAATAACTGATACAGATGTTTTATACCTCTTCGAGAGTAGGGATTCCCTAAAACCAAGAACTACCTTACCTTGTTCATGGCTATATTCTCAGGATATCAACATATCAAGAACATACATTTATGGACACTTAACTTATAATGAATACTGGAAACTGAGTTGCAAGTTCACTTCACACTAAAGACTCAGCCCTTAGCAAATATTGTATGTGCAATAGCAAGTAGGTTCTTTCTCTTCATTAATTAATTAAAAGACAAGAAAATAGTTGAAAGCAAAGTGAAATCAAAGTTTACCGGCATGTGTTACAGATTCTTTAAATACATGAACAGAGGCTCCAGAGGCTACAATCCCCCAGGGGAAGCATATATTGGGGTTTCAGATGCCCCATGTTAGGATCCCCTCCCTTCTGTCTCTTACTGAGCCTAAATTGCTTTCAGCTTTCTTTTGTTGCAAAGATTGACTCACTATCTCTATCCATGAGCACAGAAATAATTGCATTAAGAAAATGGATACATTACTAACATTGTACATAAATAAAAATGGCCAAAGACAATAATGTAAGTAACATTGCATCAACTAGATAGATAGCCTTAATAAAATGGACAAAGTCCTAGATACTGAGAACCTTCCAGGCCACATCATCCTGTACTAGAATGCCTAAGTGTAAATGTAGCTAGCAAGAAATCTGTAGCAACAATCAAATTCCTTCAATGGAGAAAAGCTTGAGGTCAGAGATTGTTCAAATTTATCAAATACTTACAGGAGAACTAACATCAACCCTTAAATGTTTCTGAAAGAATGAAGATAAAATTATTTTAACTCATATTATACAACTGGTGTTACATCAAGATAACAAAAAAGACATGAGTACACTTGCAGAAAATTAGTTGATAGCCTTAAATCCTGTGAATATTGAAGTAAAAATACTCAATAAATTTCTAGCAAACATAATTCAGGAATGCTTTGAAAGTATCACACACCATGGACAAATGAGATGCAGGGATGGTTCAATACATGAAAATCTACCAAGTAATGCATCTCAGTAATAGAATGGAGAGCAACTCAGTGACAGTCATCCCCCCTTCACTCAGATATCCCAACTGTATTAGTCACTGGGATGAAAATCCCTACAGTTGTGACTGGAGACATGGCTCAGTGGTTGAAAGCACTTTCTGATCTTCCAGAAGACTCAAGTTTGGCTCTCAACACACACGTCAAGTGTCTCCACCCCACAGTTTTTTGTGTCCTATTCTGGTACCTGAATACATGTGGTATAAACAAATAGACTAATGGTGGAATCAAGGCCAGCTTGGGCTACATAACAAGGACCTATCCAAAACAATAAATAAATAAAAGTTTAGAAGGAAAGAAGGGAGGAAGGAAGGAAGGAAGGGAAGAAAAGAGGGAAGGAAGGCAAGGAAGTTGTTGTTGTTGTTGTTGTTGTTGTTGAACTTGTTTGGGAGTACTGTGCACACACTGTAGGATAAGAAGATACCGGTGTCCTTGTGTTATCATCAGGCCGTCAACATTATGTCCATCTAGTTTATGCTCTGTAGAAGACCAAATGCTAAACTGATTTGTAATCATCCAGAATAGCAAAACCATGGCACAAAGATGGGACATTTGAAGATAGAATACTTTTTCTGTGCTACTACATCCTTGAAGAGCCTTAAAAGGAGTAGCATCAAGTCCAGATTGAACATTTGCATAGCAAAGAGCCATGCCCTAAAAGAAACAAGGCAGCTTCTCATCATGATGCAAGACACAAAGTACCAGAAGCAATCCTGAAACCCAGCCAGGCCACAGAAGTACTTCTGTGCAGTGTCTCATAATCTAACTTACTTTGTATACGTTAAATTTTCTTTTGTTTCTTTTAGCCTTATTGGTGTTTTTATACTAATCATAATTCTCATTATTCAATGTCACGGTTCATATTTGCAAAATTTCCAGTACTATAACATATTTTTGTATGTATTTGTTGTTTTCTGTTTGTTGCAACTTTGACTGTTATGCATATTGTGATCTTGAGTTTAGTTTTTATATAAAGATTGAGTATATATTTTAAATGTAGAACATTTTTCAATAAATAAAGAAATATGCTTTAGGTAAAAGGCAAAATTTCTGTAGCCCCTCATTGTGAGTGATGACAGATTTTCAGGCACTGTCTCAGACAGCTGCAGTAGAAGCTGTTGCAAGCAATGATCAGCAATGAGGCTATGAACTCTTATTTGGGGTATGTCTTTCTCCTGATACTTGTCATTTTACCATTTACTGTGCTGGTATTTTATTATTTGTTTACACCATGAATTTATTTTTTAAAAGTAAGTTATTATTATTGTCCATTTTATAGTGTAAGATGGTTTATAAAATATTTATCATGTGGTTTTTGCTTCCCAAATGACCTTTCAAATGTGTGTGTGTGTGTGTGTGTGTGTGTGTATATATACATATATATATATACATATATATATATATACATATATAAAGTAATTAAGATTATTTTTTCGTAGACTATATTTTCAAGATACTGATCATTTTAGATTTTATGTTCAGGGTTCTGATTTTACCATTTGGGATAATGACAAGAGAGATTTAAGAAAAGCAAGTTTATTGATCATATTGCCAGAGACAACAGCTAGGCAGGCAGTAGTAAGAATATTGATGCCCAGGGACTGTCTTTTAGGATTATAACAAAATATCTACTCTCAAGCATGATTGTCTGAACAATTATAGGAAAACAGTTTTAAATTTTCATACTGTCTCATAATAAAAATTAACCAGTAAAATAGCAACAGAAAAAAAAAGCCCACCATGTATACCATACACCATATATCAGGAACGAAACCATAATATCTACCATAAATGCTTCTATTCCACATTGAATATTCTAATGAATGTTTGAATCAAAGCAATTGGGCATAAAAAGGGAAGAAGTAAAATTGTTTTTGATAACGCCAGTTCATATGTAAGAAAATATAAAGAACACACACATTCTCACACACTCACACACCACATGCTAATAAATGAATTCAATAAAATAGCATATTCAATATAAAAATAACTATATAGAGAGAAGAATTAGAAAGGAAATTTTAAAACTTATTTTATAGAGTTACTAAGAGTGATAAGATACTTAGAAACCAAAAGAGCAAAACCATTTGTATACCTTTAAAACATTTCCTAGAGACACTAGTGAAGACATAATCCATGGGGGGAAAAAAACGTATTTACAGCTTGTGAGAATCGATAGCAACATGTATGTCATTGCCACTCATATGTCACTCATCATGAACATTTGATGCAAGTTCTATTAAAACTCTCCTGGTGCTTTTGTTCATAGTAGAAAAATCTATTCTAAAATTCACATCAAGTTTCATGGGGCTCACAGTAGTTAGAACAAATAAAACATAGTTCGAAAGTGTACTTCTTGATTTGAAACTTTCTACATCTCCTTAGTAGTCTAGAATTCAGTATTATATAAAGATTGGACTGATGGGACAGATTAGAGAGAACAGAAACCATCACATGACTAGGTGATTCTTTTATTTTATTTATTTTTTAAATTTTTTTATTATTTTACTCACTTCACATCCCTCTCACTGCCCCCTCACAGACACACAGACAACAATTCTTTCCCCATCCCGTCTCCTTCCTATGACACTCAGGACCACCTGCATAGGGACAGCAATTCACACAGTGGGCTGAGCCTTCCCACATCAATTAATGATCAAGAAAATGCCACTCAGACTGCCCACAGGCCAATCTGATGATGGCAGTTCCTCAGTTGAGGTTGCTTCTTCCCAGGTGACTGACTCTAGGTTTGTGTCAAGTTGACAGCTGAAGCTAACAGTGACATTTCTTAGAGAAGTCTTCATCTGCACACAAGGCAGTCATTTTTAAGAAAAATTTAAAACTGTGTTACTTCCTGCTTCTTTTTTTGTAACCTTTACAAGCAACACAGAAAGATTTACAGGAATGGTAACTAGGCAACCAAAACAAAAATCTAAATAATGTCATCTTGTTAGTGAGATCTGGGAATACTTCACACAGACCCTACTGTCTTGCTAAAGGTCACTGATGCTTTCCAATGACATATTTTCTAGAGGTATAATCTTCATTGCAATAATGTAGGCATTTATCAGCAATCATGGATTCTCTGATAAAGCAGCAGTTTCAAGAGTGCAAACGGTGTAGCTCAGAATTGAACTGATACAAAATAGGCACTAGAATGAAATCATAGTACTCCCGGCGTTTACTCTGGGCAATTTAGAATTCATAAGGAAAATCAATAGACTCTTCTATCTTTCACAGAAGGAAAAATTCTCACAACCTAAGCATCTTCACCTTATATTTATGCAGTGTGTGTGTGTGTGTGTGTGTGTGTGTATGTGTGTTGTATACATTAACATAAAAGCCATCTACTGACTCCCAGGTATGGCAGTCTCTGTGTTCATGTACATTATTTTACTAAATCCTCACAGCAGCTCTAACATCTATTGAATTTTCTTAAATTATCATAATAATCTTATAGATGGTGAAGAAAACTGCTAAGTGAGGAATACACTGATATCAAGCTTGTATCTATTTGATTTAAATGATGACACCATGTCTACTGACATGTATTAGTTCATTCATCAAATATTTATTGACCAGCATTCCCGTTGGTGCAGCAGCTTTTGTTATAGCTGGTTGAGATACAGTGCCTATCACTGAGATGTGTGTTCTCTTGTTGGGCAGATGCACTGAAAATTCATGGAGTTAGAATACAGGGATGTGTCTGATCAATTCAGTGCTGTAAGGTAATTACATATGTTGAGGCTGCATTTCTGACTGATGGCATGACAAAGTTTAACATCACAAAACCTGTAGGGTTTTTGGCTGAGACTACAAACTGAGTGAAGATGAGTTCAAGGTCATGCCAGAGAGCTCCTCCTTCTCTGAGTCGGACACACAGCATTACCTATACAGATACCAGGCCTTTTCCTCAGACCAAGCTTGCTCAATGAATGGCTAAATGTAGAACTCACTTTCTTCTAGCATGGCAGAATGAGGGTAAGATTTGGTGGCAGTATACGTGGATTTGTCTATGTGATTTAGAAAGGACACAAGGTTCCTCTTATCAGGTTTTAAGAAACAGGATACTGTAGTGAAAGACATTGACTCAGTATGCTCATTACTAATGATGACAACTCAGTTAGGCCTCAGTCTGTGTGTCTAATGGGTCTGCTAATTGGGCTTCAGAGGAAAAACAATATGTCCAGTCAATCTGCAAACACTGGATCTGGGTAGGCTAGTGTTCAGCTTTTCTCAGTTACTATGGCCCCTGAAGTGCAGTAGCATGGGACTTATCATCTGTGATGGTTTGCACATTCTCAGTCCAGGGAGTGGCACTATTAAAAGGAGTAGGTGTATCACTGTGCATGTGGGCTTTGCGACTTTCATCCTAGCTGTCTGGAAGCCAGTCTTCTACTAGCAGCCTTCAGATGAAGATGTAGAACTCTCAGCTCTGCCTGTACCATGTCTGCCTAGATGCTGTCATACTCCCACCTTGATGATAATGGACTGAACCTCTAAACCTTAAGCCAGCCCAATTAAATATTGTCTTTATAAGAGCTGCCTTGGTCATGTTGTCTGTTCACAGCAGTAAAACCCTAACTAAGACATCATCCATCATACCAGTCTTGTATACCTGATACCATGAGAGAGGGAGTAAAGGAAGGCTTCAGGTCTGTTGGAAGGTGTTTAAAGATAGAAAATAATTATCTCCCTCTAAACACTTAAGGGAAATCTGGGCAAGGATGAGTATAGATGCTAGAATTTCCTTTAGGGAAACTCAACTGAAAGCTGGTGAAAATGTATAAGGATAAAGGCTGCTGTTTATGGAGTTTTGCTGGGTGCTGTCAGCAGTTGATCTCATTGGCCTCACAACCATCTACTCTCATCTTGATGGTTTAGAATGCTTTACACAAACTTCTGTGTCTAGTGAGCTGCAGAACTGAGACACAAGACCAGTGGCCAATCCTGGCTTCTGCTCTCACAATTACATCCCAGGGTATCTGACATAGATGAGACAATATCTCACACTGAAGTATCTAGACACATGTGGGAAGAGAAGGGAGAAAAATCAGGGAGAAAAAAATCAGAAGGACAACTTGAGGTTTCATGTCTGAAAATGTGAGATTGTCACTGTCCTTACAAGAACAGTAGAAGAGGAAAGTTGAGTTTGGAGGCTGGAGAGGGATAATCAGCATCCCTGATTGTCTTCCAGAGGACTTGAGTTTGGTTTTCAGGATCTATGTCTGATGGTTCATAACTGCCTCTAATACCAGGGGCTTTGATGCCTTCTTAAATCCTCCATGGGAACACACACATCCACACACAGTACAGAAGTGTTTGCACACATGTGCAAAGGCACAGGCACACACTTCATAAAATTAAATCTTTAAAATAAAATAAAGAAGGAAATTTGTGGAAAGACCCAGGGAAGAACATTTTATTTGCTCTTGTGTAGGCTATGTTTAACTTGGTGTCTCCAAAAGACATCTTGGTTAATGTCCAGGGAATATAAAATGAGAGCTCAAGTTTGGGATTCAGATTGGAAATAATTCCCACACAGATTTTAGCGCTGTGTCAGTTTCTGTTCTGGAGCAAGAGGAATGTGGACCAGATTAACAGCATACCCAGTCACTGGACAGAAGTACATATTCATGTTAAGGGATGGAGGTGTGACCTAGAGAGCAAAAATGATAGGAAACTGGGGTGCACAGGGACCAGTATGTGGAGACACTGCAAGAGAAAGAATGAAAACTAAAGCCAAGGCCTCAGAGAATGCCCACTTCACCAACAGGAAATGGAGTGGATACCAGAAGTGAAGTCAGTGATGCTGGGATTGGAGAAGTGAAAAACTCAGGAAGGCCAGATGAGAATGGCCCAAGAACAGCAGGAGTGTTCATATAATATCTGGTTGCATTTGAAGGACAGAGAGAAAAAGAAATGTGACTTAATGGTTGTCAAGGTATGCATGACTTTTGTAAGTAGCTTCACCCAAAAGCTTTAAACTCGAGGTTTGACCCTTTGTGACATACAGAAGCATCATTAGCTGTCTGAAGTGCTTAAAATGGCATTAAAAATATGACAGAAAAATGGGAACTATAAGAGCATATCATTTTGGGTCTCAGTGGAAAAACACTGAAACAGATGGCTATAAGCTAACGTAAACAGGCAGCTTTTGTGGAAATTTACAAGCCTGAGTAGTCGTAGACCTTGTAAATAGGTAGCCTTGGCAGATAATATCAACTTAGATAAGGACAAGCGAGTCATAGGCAGAGTCATAGTGACTTGTCCCCTGAACCTTCACCCAGCCGATACCCGGTTCTGAAAGATATCTGTATTCCCCCTGAACACCCACACTCCAGTGTCATTCCCTTCCCCACATCCTGCCTTTCTGTGTTTATAACCCCTGTGTGAATGAATTACGATTTGAGAAAAAATAAATTATTTATTTAAAAAGGAACATATCATTGGGAAGATAAAGTATGTGTGTGCATGTGTGTGTGCGTGTGCATGTGTGTGTGCATGAGTGTGTGTATATGTGTGTGTGTGTATGTATGTGTGTGTGTGTGTATGTGGTGGATGCAGTGTCTCTTCAGGCACATGTATCTATACATCCATGGAGGACAGAGCTGTGTGTCCTACTCACCTACTCCTGCCTTACTCCTACTCATGCTGAGCTTGGAGCTAGGCTGTTGGTCAGTGAGAACCATTTATCCCTCCGTATACACCCCACATGCTGCACCTAGGATATTGATATGTATGGCCACAGTTGGGTTTTTTACATAGTTCTAAGGATTCCAGCTCAGTTCTCATACCGGAGCAACAAACACTTAATCAACTGAGCCATGTCCTCAGCCTGAGAAGTCTCATTGTTAGACTAGAAGGATATGACATAAAAACACTGTTCTAAAGACAAATAGGTAACCATCAAAAGAAAGAAGAAGAGGAAAATTGAGGCTGGGAGTGTGGCTCAGTGGTACAGCATATCCCAGCTAATGCAAGGACCTGGGGTCCACCAGTGCATTAAAAAAGTGACTCTTTTTCTTATAATTACCATGAATAATACTGCCCATAATTAATAAAACCATGACTATTCATTATAATCATTATGAATTTTTAATTTTTCTACTTCTCCCTCTCTCTCCCTCTCTCTCTCTGCATCTCTCTCTCTCTCTCTCTGCATCTCTCTCTCTCTCTCTCTGCCTCTCTCTCTCTCTCTCTGCCTCTCTCTCTCTCTCTCTCTGCCTCTCTCTTTATGCCCCCCTCTCTCTGTCTTTGTCTCTCTCTCTCTCTCTCTCTCTCTCTCTCTCTCTTTGCGTGTGTGCATGAGTGTGTGTGTGTGTGTGTGTATTATGGGTATTCAAGTTCATTTATGTGAGTTCAGGATACTCACGCTAATGTGTACTTGAGGAAGTTGTAGAATAAGCTATACTGGTGGTCTTCATCTCTACCTTGTTTTAAAGCAGGGTCCCTTCTGGTACTTGCTACTGCATCTGCCAGGCAAGCTGGGCCACGAGCTTCTGGAGTTTCTCTATTCTATTTTCATCTTGCCACAGGACACAGGTATTTGAGGTACATGCCAGGCTTTACAGGAACACTGGTGTTGTGGGTGCATGCTACCAGGCCAGGTTTTACCTGAGTTCTGCAGATCAGAACTGTAGTCCTCACACTTGTGGGCAAAACCCTGAATGACCTGCATTTTGCACTTTTTTCTTGATGTGGATCAGTACCTAGGACACGCACCAGAGTAATGATAGAAGCAATGACAATAGATATAACAATCTTGTTCTCAATCTACCAGTAAAAACTTTCAACAATACATTTGGCAGGATCCTGATTGAGAGCATAAACCCCAAGTGGTCAAATACCAGTAGCAAGAGTTCCATCAACCAAGGAGGACGTTCTGGGGAGCCGCAGGTCTGGGAAGCCTGAACAACAGAGATATCAAGCAGAATAAATTCTGACAGTCTTCTTGTGATTAATTATTCTCATTTATCCATGTAAAGGGACTTTAATGCCTCAAGGGGAATGATTTGAAAAGATAAGAAAAAGAGAAGAGATGAAGACTTCTGCATCAAATGCACAGGGAATTTAGTTAATTTTTCCCTAAGTAACTGAAAAATTGTCATGCAAATGGAATCTTCATAAACTGTGGTTTGTTGGGACTGGAGAGATAGCTCAGTGATTAAGGATTCATGCTGATCTTGCAGAGGATATGAGTTCCCAGCACTGTGTAAGGTGTCTCACAACTACCTGTAACTCTAGTTCCAGGGGATCAGATGCCCTCATCTGGCCTCTTCATACATCCTTACATACATGATCATATGCACAGAGTCATACATACTGTCACATAAATAAAGACAAATCTGAAAGATAAGAAAAATGCAATTTGTTAAATTAGCTAATGTACTAAAATCTAAACCTCTGTTGATTTACTGGACATTTTCCAGGAGTGATATATATATATATATTCATTAAAAATTTTTCTGAAAGTTTTACCGTCTGCTTATGAAGAACAATGGTTCACTTATTTTGCAAAATCAAACTTTCAAATGTAGGCCTGAAAATATAGTCTTCCATTGGTATTACTAGGTTTTACTGAGAATTCTTGCAAGTAATTGCATCCCACTTTGTCAGTAAGGCAGTACCAGGCTGTAATATTGATTATACGATATCACTGCTGTGTTAGAAAATTAACACTTAAAAGAAATATTATCCTGAAGCCTGTATTTATGGAAATAGTAGATTAAGATAATTATCCTCTTAGCAGTACTTGATACTTCAATATCTGCAAAGGCAATTCAGCTTTTACCATAAATAATTTTTAAAAGATGCTAAAAAAATAGCTGGGCAATCACTGGAACCCCTACCTTATGGGTTAGAGAAATAAAATATTGAATTCTAAAATAGCACATAAACATTTTTGCTGGAGATTGCTAAATGCTTGATGACTGGAAATGGAATGTTTTAGCAAGCCTGCCCATTCAAAGAACAGAATGAGAGGGATATTATTATCACAGTACAAGAGCCTTCAGCAGCCTCAGTTCTGTCTGACTTCCTGTTAGGTTTGATTCTTTCTCTATCTTTAAGCAACTGATTACTCAAGACACAGTAATGCTCAAGTTATGATAATGTAGTTACAATAAAAAGACAACAATGATTTTTAAAAGTTGTATATGTTAGTTGATTTCATCAGTAAAGATTGCCTAATGTCTCAGATTATAGCTAAAATGTACTGGCTCCCTTTTTGACTACTAGGGCTAAACCACTGGTTAGCTGCAAGCACCTGCCTCTGTATCTGTCAGGCTCTGGCAGAGCATCTAAGGAGACAGCTATATCAGGCTCCTGTCGGCATGCACTTCTTGGCATCCAGAATAGTGTCTGGGTTTGGTGACTGTATATGGGATGGATTCCCAGGTCGGGCAGTCTCTGGATGGCCTTTCCTCCAGTCTCTGCTCCTCACTTTGTCTTCGTATTTGTTCCCATGAGTATTTTGTTCCCTTTTCTAAGAAGGACCAAAGTACCCACACTTTGGTCTTCCTTCTTCTTGAAATTCATGTGGTCTGTGAAATGTATCTTGGGTATTCCGAGCTTTGGGGCTAATATCCACTTATCAGTGAGTGCATAGCATTTGTATTCTTCTGTGATTGGGTTACCTCACTCAGGATGATATGTTCTAGTTCCATTCATTTGCCTAAGAATTTCATGAATCCATTGTGAATAGTACTCCATTGTGTAAATGTACTACATTTTCTGTATCTATTCCTCTGTTGAAGTATATCTGGGTTCTTTCCAGCTTCTGGCTATTATATATAAGGCTGCTATGAACATAGTGGAGCATATGTCCTTGTTATATGTTGGAAAATCTTTTGGTATATGCCCAGTAGTGGTATAGCCAGGTCCTCAGGTAATACTATGTCCAATTTTCTGAGGAACCGCCAGAATAATTTCCAGAGTGGTTGTACCAGCTTGCAATCCACCAACAATGGAGGAATGTTCCTCTTTCTCCACATCCTCATCAGCATCTGCCATCACCTGAATTTTTGATTTTAGCCATTCTGACTGGTGTGAGGTGGAATCTCAGGGTTGTTTTGATTTTCATTTCCCTGATGACTAAGGATGTTGAACATTTTTTTTAGGTGCTTATTGGCCATTCAGTATTCCTCAGTTGAGAACTCTTTGTTTAGCTCTGTATCCCAGTTTTTAATAGGGTTATTTGATTCCCTGGAATCTAACTTCTTGAGTTCTTTGTATATATTGTATATTAGCCCTCTATCAGCTGTAGGATTGGTAAAGATCTTTTCCCAATCTGTTGGTTGCCATTTTGTCCTATTGACAGTGTCCTTTGCCTTACAGAAACTTTGCAATTTAATGAGGTCCCATTTGTCAATTCTTGATCTCAGACCATAAGCCATTGGTGTTCTGTTCAGGAAAATTTCCCCTGTGCCCATGTATTTGAGGCTCTTCCCCACCTTCTCTTCTGTTAGTTTCAGTCTATCTGGTTTTATGTGGAGCTCCTTGATCAACTTGGACTTGATCTTTGTACAAGAACATAAGAATGGGTCAATTTGCATTCTTCTACATACTGACCTCCAGTTGAACCAGCACCATTTGTTGAAAATGCTGTCTTTAGCTGTCTTCTGAGAGGCTCTGCCAGAGCCTGACAAATACAGAGGCAGTTGCTTGCAGCCAACCATTGACTGAGCATGAGATCCCCAATGGAGGAGTTAGAGAAAGGACTAGAGGAGTTGAAGGGGTTTGCAACCCCATAGGAAGAACAATAATATCAACCAACCATACACACCAAAGCTCCCAGGGACTAAACCACCAGCCAAGGGGTACACATAGAGAGACAGACCCATGACTCCAATTGCATACGTAGTAGAGGATGGCCTGGTCAGGCATCAATGGGAGGAGAGGCCCTTGTTTCTGTGAAGGCTTGATGCCCTTGAATAGGGGAATCCAAGGGCGAGGAGGCAGAAGTGGTGGGTGGGTGGGTGGGGGAATACCCTTATAGAAGCAGTGGAGGAGGGATGAGATAGGGGATTTCCAGGGGGAGGACCAGGAAAGGGAATAACATTTGAAATGTAAAGAAAGAAAACATCCAATTAAAAAAAAAGAAAAAGGCTAAATCACTGAGATAATGGGAAAAGGTTGATTTCACCCCATTGGTTCAGAAGGTTTTTTTTTTCATGATAATCTAGTTACCAACAGCAAGACAGAAGAACTCTTGTTGGGGAGAGCTTCTCACCTCCTAGTGGACAGGAGTCTGGGTAAATGGGCAAAAGGTGCCCACCAACTAAATAGCCCATTTGATATGAACACACCAATGGACTGGTCCTTGGCTAAGAGAGTATCCACCAGAACAATCACACTCCAGCCACACCACCATCTGGAAACCGAGACTTCAGTACTTGGTCCTTGGGAAAACACTCCATGCCCAAAGATAGCAGATACCCAGGCTTGGTGACAATTGAAGTTAAGGTCCTTACAACTAGCTCAGGTCAGCATCATTTCCAATCCTCTCTCCACCAGACGATTTCAACTTCGGTTTTCCATCCTTCCACCTTTACAGGAGAAAGAAAGGAGAATAGAGAAGATGATAGTCAGCCTTCGTGTTTGTCTCTGGCATCCTCTGAAAGCACATGACTGAAGTGGAGTATGTTTTGTCTGGGGGCAACTTTGTAGACTATAGGAAATGACTCATTTCTGAAGACTCCTGAATTCTCTGAATTTTCACCTGAGACTCACATTTTAAGCCATATATATATATATGTATTCCGTACACACTTCTCTTGAGAACTCTGAACCTGAACCATAGCCTTATTTTTCTTCTTCCTTGTTCTTGTTTTTGATTTTTTGCCAATTCAACTCTATAAGCAACTTGCATTTTAATTGTAGGTACCATGATGTCCCAAATGGCTGACTCAGGTCTCCTGACAAATCCTGGTGTAGGAGTCCTCCCTACAACTTAGATGAGAGTCTGACTCACTTGGAACCAATCGACTCCAACAAATCCTGCTGCAGGGTAGATCTTGAAACTCTTGTTTTAAAGCTGATGTGAGGATAAAGTTCCCTCCACCCTACAAGGATTTATTCCAACAAGTATCAATTATCTATATTTTAAAAATCATTGTCAAGATAATAAATCACAAAAAAACAAAAAAGAAAAAACTTAGATTTAGAAAGGTGGAATAATTTCCCCCATGTTAAAATTCATATATCTCTAAATTTGCAAAGGGGGCAGTAAAGTTAGGAGAATAATGGAGAAAGAGATAGAAAGAGGAAGAATACAGGAAGGAAGGAGACTGAGAAGGGGCCAGGAGACACACCATAGCAGAAGGGAGAAAGAAAATCAGATTATTGGATGAATAGACTTATCATTGGTTTTATGAGATATCTACTCTTTCCACTCATTTAAAATTAACTTATATTCACACCTAAAGTTCAGCAGACATTGTCTCCATGGAAACCATCTAAATACAGCCTATAATAGATACATTAAACCAAACATACCTGAAAGCACGTGTATACATGCACAGTTGTGAGAATGTAATCTAAATATTCTAACACATAGGAATGAGTTATTTTGTGATGATGGATAACTTCCAATGAATATTTTAAATTAAATTTCCTACATTATTTAACAGTTCATCCAATGAGTTTTTTTGGAACATTCTTAATAAATTGAATATGACTCACTAATCTGCGGGAAGAGGAGGGAGGTATTTTGTAAATGAGTGATATAAAAACATTAAAGCCCTTGTGCTAGCTACAAAAGAAGTAGTTAGTAAGCCTGAAGTGATTACCTTTCTCAGGAAAAGACAAATGCATGAACATGCTGTTCTATACATCTTCCATCCACTTTTATTTATTTTTATTTGGGATGAGCAAGAGACCAAACTTAAATTCACATACACACACACACACACACACACACACACACGAGACACCTGGTGTACGCCACATTCTGCATTTCAGGTCTTTTTTCACCATTCTTTGGGTTAGTTCCTCACTGAGTCATAGCACAGTAGGACAAGCTACTGATTTTGATGGAGTTCAAAATTATCCTTACTATCTGTGCTGTGGCTATTTCACCCAATATTAGCCAATTCCATTATATAATACTTGGAATAAGTGTTGTTATGTGGCACAGCCATGAGAAACTTTGGATTCTTATCAAAATATACATGGGCCTTTTTTTCTTTCTCTTTCACATTTCCACATTCCGATTTAGGACAGGCCTCTTGCTCAGAAGAAAACCTTATTGACAGTTCCAACAGAGATTGGAAACATACTGATGTTGCTCACGTTCCCTCTTCAACATCAGTGAAGTAACTCTGAGCACAAGTGAAAATGTGAGACCACTAATCTGATGTGGAATCACGAACTAGTTCCACATCATTATCAGATACAGCAGAGCTTACACAGATCAGTGAAAACGACACGCTTGTCTAGCAAAGGAAATCTCAAGATGTTTAGGGGAGCTCTCAACAGTAGACTCACCAGCAAATGTCTTCACATCGTCTCAGGAGGGCTTTAATTCTTCTATGTGTTTCTTCCTTCTCTCTCCATCTCTCTCCCCTTCCCTCGTCACCTGCCTCTAATGTGCATGTGAGCTCATGTAAGCAAGCACAGCTGTATATACATATTTGTATGTGGACATGTGAACATGGCACAGCACAGCTTGTATGTGAAGCTCAGAAAGCAACCTCAGGTGTCAGTCTTTGCTGACCATTTTGCTTGAGACAAAGTCTTTTGTTTGCTGTGCCATATTCCAGGCCAGCTGGCTCATGAGCTTTGGGGGACTGTTCTGCCTGGACTTCCATTCTGGTATTCAAGATGCAAGATACTGTGCTCTGGATTCACATTGTTTGAGGAAATATATACGCAAATATTGAGGAAATATACACAAATCTTGTCAACCGTATGGCAAGAGCTTTGCACACATAGCCTTCTTCCTACCCCTCAGGAGAGTTTTCCATATTAATTTAGAATTTGGTTATACTTTCATTTATACACTTGAATGAATTGAGCCTGGGTTATGGAACCATTGCTGGGCAATTTGTCTCCAAATATTATATCTAGTTTCAAGTGTAATTATAGGACTGTGATGAAAATGAGTTTGTGGGCTCATTTGAACTGAGTCACCATCTTTAGGACATCGAGTCACCATACAGTAGCACAGATCTCTATGTATCTGTGTGTCTTCTCTGTCTCATTATATCTCAATACTGTTTTCTATAAGGTTATTTATATATACAGATACATATGTGCATATGTACATACATACACACACTTGTGTATGTATGTGTGTGTCTGTGTGTTGTGTCATGATGGTCCATGATTATAATTGTGGGAGTCTGAAAGAGACAAAATAAGAGATTGTGATCTGGACAACATAGTGAGACATAAATAGAGAGGCTGTGAGCAGCAATGAATTTTTGAGCACTTGTCTAATGTGCAAAAGACACTGGGTTCACTCTCCAGCACGCATACCAAATAATGCCATGTGAAAACATATTATACATTCCTAACTAAATGTATCAATCCCTTTTTATTTTTCTTTCTAACCTTCTATTTCTATTTTTGTATGTGCTTAGCCGTATAACTGAAGAGTCGTAAAATCAATTATAATTCGAATAGGTCATCTGAATATGTTATACATTGATGTTAACATCAACACAATCGATGGCAGTTGATGGTTAAAATACATCTGCCATGTTCTTTTGCACATTCTCTAGTCTCTAGTGCAATGTTGATAAGGCAATTAGAATTCTCACTTATTCTTTCTATTTTTCACTGTAAATAATTGTAAGGAAGAATAACAGTGAAATATTTTAGCATTTTTCATAGTTTGTGAAGATAGCTAAGACCAAAAACCTAAGTTACATTTGACAGACTATGACCTGTATCTGATAATTCAATCATATGAACTTTACTTTTAATTAGGGAAGATGACTGGGTATATTTTAGTAGATTATTTATTATTGATAAAGTATCATTTCATTATGGAACTAATCCAATGTAATATATCTAATATGACACTCTTGTTCCTACTGTAACTGGCCTTAATATACTTTCATTTCTTATTTGAATTCATATCAAGCAATCTTTTCATAAAATATTACATGTTTTTTAATCTATGCTTCATATTCTTTCTGAAAGTTTAGTCACAGTTTTTTTTCCCAAATCACTGATCATGGACTTTTCCTGTTTTGTTGGTATAGCTTTTCAATGATAATATACACAGGCATTACCCAGTTGTTTCAGTGGAAAGTCACCACTTTTAGAGTTCTTTCTCTTATGTTTTATTTAAATATATATATATTTTTTAACTGGATATTTTATTTATTTACATTTCAAATGTTATTGCCTTTCCTGGTTTCCCCTCTGCAAACCCTCTATTCCATCCTCTCTTACTTTGCTTTTATGAGGTTGCTCCTCCACCCACCTACCCACTCCCAACTCACCGCCCTAGCATTCCTCTACACTGGAGTATCAAGCCTTCACAGACCAAGGTCCTTCCCTCCCATTGATTCCATATAAGGCCCCTTCCCCTAACTCCTCCATTGGGGCCCCTGTGCTCAGTCTGATGGTTGGCTGCGAGCATCTGCATCTGTATTGGTTAGGCTCTGGCATAGCCTCTCAGGAGACAGCTGTATCAGGCTCTTTCATTCTTTTTGATTGGGCTGGGAATCAAACACAGACCCTTCAAACATTCTATTCTAGGCAAGCATTTTACCACTGAACAAAATCAATAACTCTTGAGTTTAGGAGGGATAATAACATCATACAGCCTAGGCTGACTTTAAACTAGACGAAGGTGTTCCTGCCTCCATATCCTGCATTCTGGAATCATATGCACAGAGCAGAAGATAATATTGTATTGATCTGTCAGTAGCACAAGTACAAATTGGGTCTTTTTAATTAAATGCACCTGTATTCTATACATATATTTCACAATTGAGCCCTAACACCTTTATGAATTTTCTTAACAATACCCACTTAACTGCATCAGTATAAAAGGAATCAGTATTGGGCTAGGGAGACAACAGAAGGAGTGCTTTGCATTTTGAATCCACAGCATTTGTGGAAGAAGCTTGACATTGCTAAGCATGCTTAAGACTACCATTGAGGGCCAGAGATGATAGATCCTGAGAGCTTGCTAGCCTATCATCACAGTCAAAGCAAAGACTTCAGTTCAATAATCCTTCTCAGAGAAATAAGGCAAAGAGCAAGAGTCTAAGATACCTGACGTCCTCTCAGGTCTCTACATGCAAGCACATGACCTTATTTGCAGACATGTTCATGTATATGCAACATACATTACATAGAGACAGAGATATGTAGAGAGAAAGAGAGCAAGGGAGAAGGAGAGAAAGTATCCTGTAGCTTGAGCTTTTGAGTCAACATATTCTATTTGAAATATGTGACAATGACTTCCTAGGGATGTCACTATCAATTTCCTGTTCTCTCAGTGATGCAACTCAGTCTCTGGAATTTTACCTGATTTGCCTGTGATCCCCTCCCACGCCCAGATTTTCAACAATAAATCTTGTAAACTGGATAATCTTTCATCTCTTAAGCCAGTTCCCTGTGAAATAGAAAGCAGTCAGAACTCCATGATTAAATTCTATGACCCTCAAGGTTTATTACCCTATCACTCTGCGCTCCCAAAGCACTTAATTTTTTTTATTGCTTATCCTCCCCGATGCATTCATTTCCTGTCAATAACTCCTCAACATAGCTCAGTAATCTTGTGTGATGATTCTGTGCATTGATGGACACTGGATTGTGAAGTCTTTGGTACTGTCCTAGTATTTGTAGAAGAGAATTGAGGTAGACTTGAATCTTGTTTAAAGTTTACATACTTCTTAACTGATGTTTGGCATTTCAATATCAAGGATACAAACTGTTTAACACCAAGTCATAAAATAAAATTAGGGGCTGGTGGGGCAGCTCTGCAGTTAAGTGTACTGGCTGTTCTTGTAGAGGACTGCAGTTTAGTTCCTAGCACCTACATGGTAGCTCACAATTCCAGTTTCAGGAGATCCGTCATCTTCTTCCTGCCTACACAGGCGTCTGTATGCACATAGTATACATACATAAAAGCAGGCAAACATTCAGACACATAAAATAAAAATAAATGAATCTTTAAAGTAAAATAAACTTGAAACTTTCAATGATGTATTGAGAGAGACAATTTTGGGGTACTCAGCAGAATGCAGTTAAAGAAACTATTGGTGTGTTTGCAAATTCAAGTTGTTAGGCATGACTTCCAGAATTACCCTTCAAATTTCAGACCTTTCTTTTGATCATAAAAATCACTTCAGAAGAGTAGTGTTCTTTATTGATGGCATGGTTGGTTTATCTCTTCAGACATGAATATGTCAAAAATTCAAGAAAAGGGGTTTGGGGATAAATTATTTTTCAAAGTTAAAAAGAGAAAGCACAGGACAGTGAAGTCAAGGGCAGCCTGAGAACTCTTAATCTCTGACACAGCAGGGGTAGAGTGAGAAACAATCTCTCTCAATTGTAAGGAAAGAGAGAATTGGACAAAATGGCAAGGCCATTTGCAGAGAATGAAGAGATCAAGGGGAGGAGGAGGAGGATAGAATTTGAAAAGAGACTGTAAAAATGCTGCCTGAAAACACACACTCTTATTTTTCAGGACACTTTTTGTTTGTTCTGTTTTATTTTGTTTAAGATATAATCTTCTCTTCTAATGATGTTTTCCCTCTAGCCACTTGGTATTTGGACATAATAGGATACACATAAATGCTTTTAAATGTTATTTTAAAAAAATTCTCCTGCCGTTTGCTCTTTGGAAGAGGATATGAGGTCCTGCAATTGGATTCCAATCTGTCTGGCCTCAGATCCAGGACTGTGGATGTTCCTAGGAGCAGGCATTCTGGACTCAGCTGTTATCTGTGAACAATGCACTCACAGCTCCCATGCTGGCTCTCCAATAACCATGCCTGGATAGATAACTACAATACAAAAACAAAACAAAAAAAAGGCCCTCAGTCAGAGTGGCAATCATTCCAAACTTTCTTGACTTGGCTAGATCTCCAAATCCATGATTCAGTTACTTAGTTGCATTCAAATCTTGCCCTCTTTACCCTAGGATGAGATGTATATCTCATGGTATGGAATACCAACTTACTCTCTGCATTTACCTTACTAAAAGTAAATTACCTTATTGCATTTACCTTATTGCATTATTTTGAACACCATATACAGTTTATAAATCACACACTGTTTCTTTAGGTAATTTTTTTGTCATTTTCAAGCCACAAAATGTGTGTGTTTATTCAACACTGTTGGTTCTTTCCAGCCAAAGACCATCAGGAACGCTGCTGCCATTGAATATGGTATGTGCACCAGTACTTGAAAGACAGAAGATATGCACCATAGGGAATCACTAAATTATTCCAAAGTACTTAATTTTTATTGGTTATTCTCTCCACCCCATTCAGCCCTTTTGATACCAGCTAAATATAATGCTGTAATCTCAGATGGTAATTGGACTTGAGTTGGCTGGTAGAAATGTGACAAAGGAAGTGGGGTTAAGCTCCATATAGAAAACTCCAGAATGAGGGTAACGTGATAGCTATGTGTTGCAATAATCATTACCTATAGGGAGGGAAGTCAGAGTTCAAGTATGACCCTAAGATCCAGTTATGATTATTGAAGGTATAGCAGTTTTTGTTTTACACAACTCAATTTTGTAGCTTGTGTTGACATTAGGCTTCATGAGTCCAGCAGCATGGACATTGACTCAACAATTCTGTCTCGCTATACTCACTGGGGAGTATCTCCTACTCAGTATCAGAATACAAGACTAAGAGCACATTATTGCACCATCTCCCAGGATGCTCATCCAGAGCTCCAGGGAAGTTTTGGAATTAAGCTTCAGTGTATACTCGTCTCGGGGTCTCTAGACTTTCAGTTTGGACTAAAACGTTTTCTTCCTTACTGTCACACACACACATTCACTCACACACACACACACACTCACTCACACACACACACACACTCACTCACACACACGCACCTACCTCACACACACACACACACATATTAACCCATGTGTGCATGCCTATACATGGACACATGCATGCATACACGTAGATTCTCAGAACTGTATTATATATAATCTAGCACACAAATATTTGTAATTTGTTGGCCTTTCCAGTAATAAACACACATAATTTGTACATAGAGTTTTATCTCTGTACTTTGTGTGCAGAAATCAGAATGGTGCCCATCCCCTAGTAGAGATTCAGTAAAAACTTGTACAATGAACAGAGAAGTTCCATAATTTGTCCAACTCTTTTGATAGATAAGAAAGCACAGTATGAAGTCAGAGTTTAGAAATAATACACTACCAGCAGTGCACAGTCCTAAAATCATTAACTCTAACACTGGGCATGTATCATGAAACTAGAAATGAGGATGTCAACAGTTTAGTTTGTGACACAAACAATCTTACCTTTTTACACTTTTTCTTTGAATGCTAGGTTTAGCTTAGAGTTTTCCTTCTAAAAGCTTACATTAAATATTTTGAACATGAATATCTTAAAGTAGACCTCAGTATGTTTTCTAATCTTATCTGGAAATGAATTGTAGCTTATCCCAAAGGACTCTTTCTTTGTATCCTCCATTCTTGTACTACAACAAGAATAAGTGAAAGAGCGAGAGAAGAGAATGGCTGACTTATATGAATAGAGCATAACAGAGAATTAATGGTTCCACAACAAATTATTCTAGCTACTGTTCCAAGACACGAAACAAACAGGCCAATATTACATTCCAAAAATGGGCCAATGTGAGAAGTCAGAGCACTATTTGTGGGCCTGTCTGGAAGTCTTCATCACTAGAAGATACAGCAAAATACCTACTAAAGGTCAGACATAATGTAATATTCAAATACATCAATAGCTTGTATTATTTCAAGAAACACAAGAAAAGAAAATGAGGAACTTTTACTACTGAGGTATTAGAAGTAGAGAGATGGCCTGAAAGGTATTTAACCACCCTTTAAGGCTAGATTTACTCCTGCACAGTGGTGTTACCAAATTCCTGGTGGAAAAGTATCAGGTTACATTGTGCTTAGCCAAGTAAACAAAGCCATCAGAACAACAGTACTGTAAAAAGAGAGATTTACATTTAATTTGTATTTATGGGTATTTGCCTGCATGTAGATATTCTGTGAACCATGTGCACGTGGGGGCTAATGGACACAAGCAGAGGGCATTGGATCCCTTGGAACTGGAATTATAGATGGTTGTCATCTACCATGTGAGTATTGGGAACCAAACCTGGATCCTCTGGAAGAACAGCAAGTGTTCTTGTTCACTGAACATCACCCTAGCTGGACATCATGTCTTTTAATTCAAAGGGAAGTAGAGAGCTACACTTCAGCATCCTTATAATTTTTAAGAGTTCTCTTCAATGGCTTTCTGCCTAAGCTGTTACATTTCAGGAGTGTAAGGGTTGTTATAGAAGCTTTCCATGTCTCTCCCAACTGTGAGTCTGCAGTCATCAACACAATGGCAAAAATTACTTCCTTGCCCTTTACAGTCAGAAGGAGCACAGATTATGGATTTACAGGGGTGTGGGTGTTTGACAATGCTCTAGTGAGTATGTGAAGAACAGAAATTGGACTTCTTTTCTTTTTCTTCTCTTTTTTTTTGGGGGGGAGGGGTAGTGAGTTACAAGGTTTGACCTGGGAAGACTGGGAAATGAGTGTGCTCAAGTTCATGATACGAAATTCCCAAATCATCAATGAAAATACTAAAAAATAAAAGTATGAAATACTGAAAAAAACCTCAAATTTTAAAGAGTCACTCCTATTTAATAAACACCATCAAACTTGCCTTGAGAGCTTTGTAACATCAGGTTTATGGTGAAATGATTAATTATTACCTGCAAAACTGCCCCAAAAGCAGGATCAAATTCTGATTAAGAAAACAAATCTTCAGAGCGAGACTGCCTGAGGTACCTGAGATCTTCACAGGCTCTGTGTGAAGTCATTTTTCTGTTCCACTTGCTGCCTCAGATCCCATAGACTTAGGGTATCTATCACAGACATATTATCATTTTACCTCAAAATGATTCCAATAAGTGGAGCTTGGATGTAGCTGGCAGCATGCGTGGAAGTCACACTCCATGCGAGCAGGTCAAATAAATGGACCATTCTCTATTAGAGATCACCACCCATGGGACTAGTTACTCATAGCATACACCCAACTTTCTCTGCCAAAATGGCCCTAGAGTGACATTGCAAAAGCCACAAAGACCCTAAGGCACCCTGAAGAGGCTTGAGGTTTATAATAAGCAGTATTAATTCTACAAGTGTTATGGAACACACAGACATTTCTTAATCTCCATTGCTTTGGAGAATTGAATTAAGGCATTGTAAATTTCAGTTAATGCTTGAAGATTATCTGTATGTACTCATATCCCAGACTTAGTCTGAGAAAAATCTTACAAGATATTCTCCCTCAAAACCATTAGATGTCTTTGATTGTTGTACTTCTCAACTTTCAGTCATTTCTTAATCTTTGATTAAACCTACTTACATAAAGGATCATGTGGTGGTCATTTTTACTAAGATTATTTTGATTATCCTTATATCAATATCTTCCAGTATAAATTATTGCAATCATTCACCAAAGGAAAGCTAATTAAGTCTTTGTATTAACATGCTACCATAAGCCTAAGTGGTCATGAGAAATTATTCTTTTCTTCTTCTCACCCATTGCCCATTGATGCTTTTAGAGTGGTTACCAAATGTTAGGTAGTCACAAGAATTTTAGAGTCAGCAGCAAACAAGATCACATGAAAACTCCAGACTCTACAAGGAAAGAGGATCAACAGATAATTTAACCTCTCTCTCCCTCTCTCTCTCTCTCTCTCTCTCTCTCTCTCTCTCTCTCTCTCTCTC
>NW_021620449.1:14821-83536 GCF_004785775.1 Grammomys surdaster | reverse complement strand
TCTCTCTCTCTCTCTCTCTCTCTCTCTCTCTCTCTCTCTCTCTCTCTGTGTGTGTGCACGCATGTACGTGTGCGTGTGCATGTGTGTGTGTATGATAGAGTCAGATATGCCTCTCTTCAGTGGTTAGACATTTAAGCAGATTAAGTGGAGTAAATAAAGGGATAAAGGGAAAGTGAATTAATCAGGATGTGTCTGGGATAAGGTGAGTATTAGCCAACCAGAGTAGCTAAAAACATGTAATATGTGAGAAAAAGGGAGAAGACTTCAGAGAGATCTCTGGAAGTTAGGAAATGTAGAGTTTGAAGAACAGCAAGACTCCGGATATCACTCTGAGTACGTTGATCCATGAGTGGGGTTTGGACCTTGGGTGAAGGGCTAGAATGGGCTTCGGAAAATGATCCATTGTCATTCTGATGAGACCTGAATGAAGTGGACAGTGGAAACAGTGTGGCCACCTGTAGTACAGCAGCAGAAATCTGCAGGGAAGAGAACAGCATGAGACTTGAGTAATGATGAGCATAGGGTGCTTTCTGCAAGCACTGGAAAATCTGCATCATAAGCAAGAGATACCTGAAAGGAAAAGTTTACATTGAGAGAACAATACATCCTGTTTCTATCATAACAGAAATATGGTGGTGTGGTCTAAAAGATGGGCCATGAAATATCTTAGTTAAATCTATAACTTCCTATGTTAACTAAAATAGAATAAAAATAATTTAAAAATCACTAAAACATGACAATAAGTTAAGAGAATTAAGCCAGACTCAGACAAATGTTGTATAATTCTCTCTCTCTCTCTCTCTCTCTCTCTCTCTCTCTCTCTCTCTCTCTCTCTCTCTCTCTCCATGTATATCTGACATACTTATCACTCACACACACAGGTGCATGCACAATATGTATATGTGTGTGTATGTGCATGTATATTTATAGCATATATGACAGAAAAGCAGAAGACGGCTGTGAAAGAAAAGTGAGAGTCTAAAGAAAAGAAAGAGAAGATAATGGGTGACCAAGAAATATATGATGTCTTTTCTTACGTGAGGACTCAGAATTAAATTAAGTATAATATGTATACATAACTTAGAGCAGAGAATCACAAAAAGTTCTCTTAAGTATGTAATGTGGGTATGCAAACATGTGAGTATTAAAATGTGCATTTAACATACATATATATGGATGAAAATCCGTGCCAAGTTTCTGTCTACACTCAAGCATGTTTATAATAGGTATAGCAAAATATTTATGAGGATAACCATGTGTATTCCACTTTCTCTGGACTGGTATATTTGTATTTTTTAATCAGAAAAATCACAAATGATTATTTGTACAAAAAGAAATTGATCACATCCAGATTAGAAATGCTGGTCAAGTTTCATCAATCTGATTTCATGTCATATTTATGTGTGTGACTCAATGTTTTCAAAAGCTGCTCTTTGTCAAGATTCCCACCTGTCACTTGAGCCTCTATACTTCCCACCATGCAGAAACTAAGCATTTGTCACTGTGAAGCCCCCAACAACAGGGAGCTAAGCCTAGAGCATTGTACTCTAACCCTGTGGAATTATTAGATGTCTCTTCTACATGAGCCAAGCTGACCCTGAGACCTTTCTCTATTCACACCTACTGTAGTTCCAATGTTAGAGAAAGCAAAATCTATTTTCTTTCTGTATGGAGACCTTCCTCAATCATTTGACCATAGCTGTGAGCTTCCCTAATCTTCACTCTTTCAGAACTCCTTTCCTCTGTGTTTAGATGAAGCTACTGAGACCTGTAGAAAACCCTGATTGAAATTCCCTTAAGTCTCAGGGATGTAGAAGAAACCTTAGAAGAAAAAACTGCTCAGTGCAGCCCAAGCCAGTGATAACTGGAAAGACAAGGTCCTAGGCAGTAAGTGGGGGCAAAATAATAGCGTATGAAGACATAAAATGTTCATGTTCAACAACAATGTGTTCAATAACAATAACCACTGAGTATCTTGTCTCAAAATTAGTGATTCTCTAAATGATTTAAAATATCCCTTATTGTAGGCATAAGAAATAGTGTTCTTTGGCACTACAAAGCCTAACTGGGTCACTCAACACCATTGCCTCTTAGCTTTATTTTTGCAACTGGTGACATGGCTGCTTATAAATGTCCATGCAGCAACTGAGAGTCTGAAACAGGGAAACACTTCCATGAGTTTGGACTATAGAGTGTAACCCTCTTAAAATATCAAAAACAAAGCAAAAGTAACAAAAAACATCATGGGGTCATATGGTAAGTCCATGTATGATGGCTGCTCTTAGGTATCAAATTGACTGAATTAAGAGAGACACGGGGTGGGTCAAATTGACTTGTGTGTCTGTGTAGATATTTCCAGAGAAGAGAGACATGTGTGATGCTGCAGGGGTGAGGCACGGAGGAAGTACTTGTCTTTAACATGGAAGTACTTTCCATGTATCAATCTGACTGCAAAAATATGTGCAAAGAAATAGGGTACGCAAATGTCTATAAGCTCTTCTTTATGATTGGGTCTGGTAATACTGCTAGGGGTTCTCAGATGACCTCAAATCATAGCATCTGACTTTTCAATGTAGAATCAGTACCAAGTACTCTGAAGGAAACATCACAGTTTGAGCACCAGACTGGGACTCTTGAACATCCTGGATCAAAAAGCTACCTAGTTCTCTACATTGACAATGTCCAGACAGGCAGATGGCTCTTGCTGTCTTTCTGTTACATGTTCTATCATATGACTTCATCTAATAAATTCTTGCCCCTCTATGTCTCTCTCAGTGTGTCTCTGTGTCTCTGTCTCTCTCTACCTCTTTCTGTCTCTATCTCTGTCTCTCTCTGTCTCTGTCTATCTCTCTGTCTCTCTGTCTCTGTCTCTCTCTGTCTCTCTGTCTCTGTCTCTGTCTCTCTCTCTCCCTCTCTCTCTCTCTCTCTCTCTCTCTCTCTCTGTGTGTGTGTGTGTGTTTGTGTATGTGTGTTTATGTTACTCTCCTAGGCAACTATGCCTAAATATACTGTTTATTCAACAGTTTCTGTGTCCTGTATAACTTGGTTCTAGAACCTTCACTGGGGCAGTGATAGAATGGAGAAAGAAGACACATGAACATAGGTACAGAAAACACTGGGATTAGATGTTCTTGCTGTGGCCACCCTGCTGGAGCCACAACAACAACAACAACAACAACACTACAATCCAGAACCTCTGTATACTTATTACTGCACAGCATGAGCAGTAAGTAGTCTCCTATGGGAGCAGTCTCAGGTTGCAGTCATCTGGAAAGAAGGCTCGATTGATAGATTTTGCATACACTGGTCAATCATTCATAAGCACTTGTACTTGGAGATTATTAACATTCAGATTTGCAACAGAGGAAGGCCTTGCTATCCCTCTCAGCCTTGCCTGGGGAAGGCTTTCCCACTCCCCTGGGTATTGGGCATTGGGTACCTTGACATGGCTGTGCCTGTGTCAATAATACACATCCTCATGACTTCATTCACTCTTTGTACATTCATTGAATGCTTTCTCCTCACATGAGGCAACAAATAGACTCTTTCCAGTGAAGCTGTAACATTTTACTTCCCCTTCATTGGGTATAAAAGCTCTGATTTTTCTGAACATACATTCCCATTGGCTGTTAACTTGAATTTTGGGTTCTAGTCACTATACTGGACATACATTGTGTTACTATGAGGTTCTTATTTACACTTCTCTAATGACTAATGGTATCACTAATTATTTTATTGGTTGTTGGATACTTTCCTCTGTTCTTTTAATGAAATACTTCCTATTTTTCCTATTTTTATTTGGATTAGTTGTTTCTATGATCATGGTGTTATAGATAATCAATTCTGTTCCTACTCTGTCGAGCATTTATATCCTGAAACAATGTTAACATATTGATATGTGTGAAATAGGATTGAATTCTGTATATTGCTTCTGTATCTTCTATCATTGTTAAACTCTGTTTAACTATAATAGCTTTCTTTATAGAGTATCATATACTCTGTGGCTAGATAGCTTTCCATTCTCTCTTCTCTTTATGATGTGACTAGCACTACATATTTTTTTAATCACCCACTAGCTCCAAACCCCAACTGAATGGTGAAAAATGTAACTAGTGTACAGATTCAGTTTGTCATGGTGTAAACACCCACTATTCATCTGTGTTGACAATAGCTGTGGGCTTCTCTACATATCTAGAAAACTCCCCATTTCAGTATTTTTGTTGACTCTTTATTATAAAGACTATAGAGTATTTTATAAGCTTTTTGTATCTATTAAAATGATTAAAAACATTAATTCTATTCTAGTCAGTTATATGATATATATCTTTATGAATTCTGAACTAAATATACATTTATTTCTATTGTATATTATTTTTATTTGTGCTGCACAGATTTTGTTATATCTGATGGGTTATGTTTGTTAAAGTTTTCCATTTTAATATCTATATTCATAAGCAATGTTGATTTCAGGTTTTTTAACTAGCTTTGCCAGGCTTTGAAGAAGGATTGTTATATTCTTAATAGGATTGTTGTGTTAAATGCTCCCTTCTTTTGTATTACTAGAAAAGTTTGTGAAATATGCAGTCCTTAAATATTTGATAGAATTCTACAGTGAAGCCACCTGGGCTCTTTTCTTTATGGGTAATGCTTGTTATTTCTAGTTTGTGTCACTTGTTGTAGATCCATTCAATTTTGAGCTTCTTTTTATATCAGTTTTAACAATAATCATATCTTCATGGTGATTTGTATATGTTATACAAGCTATTTAATTTTACACTATCTTAGGGTTTTATTGCTGTAAAGAGATGCCATGGCCAAGGCAACTCTTATAAAGACAATCATTCATTTGGGGCTGGTATACAGTTTTAGAAGTTGACTACATTGTCATCATGGCATGAAGCATGGCAGCATACAGGCAGACATAGTGCTAGAGGAACAGAGGGGTCTATATCTTGATTGGAAAACAGCCAGGAAGAAACTGACCTCCACACTGACTGGAACTTTGAGATCCCAAAGCCAGCCCCCAAAGTGACACACTACCTCCAATAAGGCCATACCTCTTAATAGTTCCATTCCCATGAGCCAAACATTTAAGCACGTGAATATATGGGGAACCAAATTGATTCAAACTACAACATTCCACTCACTGTCCCCATAAGCTTGTATATATAACGTAATTCAACATGCACTTATTATCCATAGTCTATCACAGTCTCAACAATATTTTAAAAGTCCAAAGATTGAAGTCTCTTCTGAGATTCATGCAGTCTCTTAACTGTAATCCCCTATATAAACAAAATCAAAAAGCAGATCACATACTTCAACATATCATGGCATAGGCTATACATTACCATGCCAAACTATATGGAAGGGAGCTCAGTGAAGAAATACTGACCCAAAGAAAAATGGAAAGCTAGCTAGGCAAACTCCAAATGGTGCAACTCCATGTTTGATGTCAAATCACTCTTCGTATCTCCAACTCCTTTTAGCTTTGTTGAAGAAAACACACTTCTTTTTCATGGGCTGGTACCATTCCCCGCTGCTAGCAGCTTTCCTAGGTTTTCCAAGACAAACCAGGCTTCACATTTATAGCTTTACACTATGGCCTTTCACAGATTCAACAATAGCTTCACTGAGCCTCCATACAGGGACCCCCACACCCCCTGTGGCCTCAGCAATTTCCTTAGTATCAAAGGAAGATTCCATAAACCCTTTTATATAATAGCCTCTCTGAGATTCTATACAGATACCCTTGATACTTTCCTGACCTCAGTGACTTTACTTGGTCAAAGAGAGAAAATCTGTGCTTGATTCTAAAGTCAGAACCCTGGGGCAGAAGCTGCCAAGTTCTGCTGTGTGCTGAGGCTGGAACATTGCCCATTTATTCAACTACATCTTCACCAGCTTTCTGTATTCCATGCTATCCTTCATTTGACTATGACTGGCTGTCCTTGAACTTGCTTTACCATCTAGACTGACCTTCGATTCAGAGATCTACATGTTTCTGTCTCCTAAGTCCTTAGATTAAGGCATGTACCATCCTTCCTGGAGTTAAACTGTTCTTCAATTCCTTTTCACAAGAAGGAAGTTTAGATGGGTGGGATCCTGTCCTGCAGTCACTACTCTCTTAATCTTATTTAATACCTTTAATCTGTTTATCTCCTTGAACACAGAATGTAACTCCATTCCACTCCTTGGTGCAACCTTTAACCCATGAACCATACTTTTTTTTTCCTTTCTCACCTTGCTATGTTTGATCAAAATACTCTTCATAAGAAGACAGAGTCTATACTAGGCTGTTTTGAGATTTCCTTTATCAGTGCAATTAATCTAGATCTCTTTACTTTAGCCCCAGACAGACTCTTCAGGCAAGGGTAAAAAGCAGCCATATTCTTCACCAAAATATCACAAGAAGATCTCTACGCAACATACAAAAAATCTTCTCCTCTGAAACCAGGCCCCTGCTTTCAAATCACCCTCAGTACAACTGTCTTCCGTGCTTCTTCTAGCATGTCTCATTAAGCCCCACTTACAGCATTCCATTGCTTTATTAATCCAAAGTCCCCAAATCCACATTCCTTCAAACAAAAGAATGATCAGGCCTAACACAGCAATCCCCCAGTTCCTGGCACAAACTTCTATCTTACATTAGGGTTTTATTGCTGTGAAGATAAACCATGACCAAGGCAACTCTTATAAAGGCAAACATTTAATTGGGGCTGGCTTATAGTTTCAGAGGTTTAGTCCACTATCATCATGGTGGGAGGCATAGCAGCATGAAGGTAGACATGGTATTAGATGAGCAGAGAATTCTACATCTTGATCTGAAGGCAGCCAAGAGACTGAGTCCAAGTCCCACATTGAACAGAAATTGAGAATAGGAGACCTGAAAGCCCTGCTTCATAGTGAAACACTTCCTCCAACATGGCTATGTCTCCTAATAGTGCCACTCCCAGTGTGCCAACCATTCATACACGTGAATCTATGGGAGTCAAATCTTTTCAAACCAACACATACACACATACAATGATTCATAGTATCTCTGCACTTCTTTGGGACTAGTAGCAATACATTCTTAATTCTAGTACCTTTCTTTCTTGTTCAACCGATCTACAAATACGTCAATTTTGTCTGTACTTTCAAAGAGGCAGGTTTAAGCTGTATTGACTTTTTTCTGCTATGTATTTCATTACTTGACATGAGAATATTTATTATTTATTTCCTTTGGCTCATATTGGACATGGCTTGCTTTTCCTTTCCTTTTGCCTTTGGAAGAAAGAATAGATTATTGATTTGAGATATTTCTTGCTTCTTAGTGAAGTAATTGAGCTATAAATTCCCTGGAAAGCATGGCTAGATACATATTATAACATTATCACTTTATTTGCATTCATCTCAAAGGATTCTCTAATATACCTTTCAATTCTTTTTTGATGTACTAGTGTGGAAGGATGTATTTTTTAAGTTTGTGCACAATTATGAGCTTAACAAATTCATGTTATTCATCTTTAATTTTATTGCTTTTGGCAATATGAAAACCTGCATATTTCATAGGTTGCATAAAGAATCAGATGGTAGCTCCCCATACTCTCACAAAGAAAGACAATAGAATATAGAATTTTGGTGGAAGATTCCAGGTGTTTCTAAGGGAAGATGCAGTGTCACATACCTGTACAGATTCAGGGACTTGACCCGAGTGGCAGAATGGAGAAATGAAGGGCATATATGGACAGAAGATTTGGGGTTGGGTAGAATTTGGTATATTTGGCTCCCTGATGCAATACTGCAGCACCCCAGTAGCCCAAAGCATTTATTTTATAGATTGGAAGAGGGCTATTTGAAGAGAATACAGGCAAAAAAGAAGCAGAATTATTACAGACAGATAAATGGGCTTAACTAATTCCTGTAGGGGTTGAATTTTAAAAAGGAGATTTATCTGTTCTCTATAGGAGTACTCTCTGTAGTTAATAGTCTTCAAAGCATAAACATATAGGGGTAGAAATCCATAGAGAACACTTTCTACACATACTATCAATATATGTACATGGACCAGAGGAAGGCTTTTCCATCCCTCTAAACCTCGTTCCCCACCCCCTGGGGGTGGGGGTGGGGGACAGAACTTTGCCATTTTACCATAGGTTTGAAGCTAAGGTCCTTGACATGGCTATACCCATGTCAACAATATACAATCACTCACAGTTTCACTCATTCAGTTTCTAAAATTTAAAGCTTTTCAATAAATGTGGCAACTTATCATCTGTATGAAAAAAGAGGAGACATGGCAGGGTTGGAGGGAAGAACTAGAAGAAGAAATGAAGTAATTATATTTTAATTTAAATAAAAATATTAAGAAAGAATTTGTATTCCCTACCTCAAATCACATACACAGTTAATTTAAAAAGGAACAAGACATACATGTAAGAATCAAAATTACAACACTGTAAAGAAAGCTATGTGTATCTCTTATGAGAGATTAAGCAACACTTTCTTAGATTTGACATCAAAGCAAAAGCAGCAAAACATAATTGGACTTTGTTATAATTAGAAATATTTGTGCTTCATTGCATACCATTACAATGGGAAAAAAACCCAATCAACAGAACTGAAGAAATTTTTTTCAAATTTTATATGTTAAAAGACTTGCATCTAGAACAAATGTAAAACAAAACAAAACGAGAACAACAAAATGTCTAGAAATTTAAACTAAAAATATCGAACTTAATAGCTAAAATTGAAAGCCTTACTTGGATAGCAATTTTATCATATAAAAGACCCAAATGGCCAATAAACAAATTAAACAGTACTGTTCAGAAATATGTAAATCAAAGATACCCATTACAAGGTGATTATTTAAGAATTAAAACAAAATGGGTAAGCTGGGCAGTGGTGGTACACGCCTTTAATCCCAGCACTTGGGAGGCAGACGCAGGTGGATTTCTGAGTTCGAGGCCAGCCTGGTCTACAGAGTTCCAGGACAGCCAGGGCTACACAGAGAAACCATGTCTCAAACTCCCTCCCCCCCAAAAATGGGTAAAATAACCACAATTTTTCAACAATGTAGAAAATAGAACCCCAAAATATTGCCCATTGAAATAAATGGGTACCATTCCTCTGGAAAGTGTCTCAAAATGAGTAACATAGCATTTTCATAAGACACAATAATTGTTCCCCTGCACATATATCCAAGTCTTTAAGCTACAGGTTCATAAAGAATAAATATGTATAACAGAATTGTGGAACATAAAACCAAGCCAGGAAGTTTGGTAAGGTGGAGCAGATGGAGACCTGGAGACTGGTGGTCACACATCTGAGACTTAGGTGGCTCCTAGCTCCCTGCCAGACTCTTGACTTGGAACACAAGCCATGCTTCTCACATTAAAGTGACGTGGCCAGAATCATGTAAGCCCAAAACAGAGTTCTCCATGCTAATGAGGTACCTAGAGGCCTGGAGGACTTAGCCAATAAGCTTCTGTTCCCTGATATTTCTCCCTGCAAAAGGTATTTAATCTCAGGCCCACCCTGAGAAGGGGAGTATGATTTTATTCATCTCTTTCTGCCATGACAATGACCTGTTCATCAAAATCTGCTGTGGGAAGCCATAAAGAAGGCTTTCGCTGACAGAGCCTCAGAGCAGCCTTATCCTTGGCCTCTCTGCTCTCTGAGACACAGTGGCCACCAAGTCTTCAGCTGTAAACATTCCTGCTAGGACAAGACAAAGCTCCCCTCTTTCCCCACTACCGAACCCCAGTCAGGAGCTAGATACTGTCCCTAGCCCAAGGGCCTCTGACTCCATTCTCTGCTCTTCTGAGACTCTTAAGGGCATGTGGATGTCCAAGAGCCTGAGAACCCTACAGCCCAGGCCTCGTTGCAGACTTAGGGAACCCCAGACCTGCTCCAGCATTCCTACATCTCAGACTGTACTTTCCTACCCCAAGAGTGGAATGTCCAGCCTCCATCAACACATCTAAAACACATTTCCTGTACAGAAAGATCAGGGAATGTCATGGAAGAGGGGGTGGAAAGATTGTAAGTGCCTGAGGACCAGGACATCTTCTGTAAAATTATGTCTTCTCTATATGACAAGGAAGCTACACACAAGATATCTAAATAATATTGCTGCCTAAACAAGACCGGAACAATGACAATACCAGTTGACATGCCGACGTGGATAGGGAAATCTCATAAGGCTCCAACCCTAAATAAAAAACTATAGGCAAATAATAATTGCTGAGAAAAAGAGAATCAGTTTTCCTTAGGGATCACTCCCCTAATTAGTTATCCAATTTCAAGTGGTCAGCCTTAACAACATGCATAGGAAAACCACACTAAATGGACTTGGTGTATTGCACTGATATATTTATAAGTGTATAAATACATGTAAAGCTAGCAATTAAAGGAAAAAGAACAGCAACCATAATTTCTTGCTTAAATGAAGAATACTTAATTATAAAATATCTTAAAGCACCTCTTTACTGTCTCTATTAAAAGGGAGATACTTAGTTTCATTTCCCTCTTAAACAGCTGCTTATACTTGACATAGGTTTTATACTTTACCATGAAAACAGTGGTTTTCTAATACATACATATGCATAGATATACATGTGTGCACGCATACACAGACCAGAAAATGGAGTCAGACCCATTAGATAATTTTCATGGTCTATAAATCCCAAATTTCCAAGTAGACAAGTTCCAGTCAGGTTTCTATTGCTGAGATAAATACAGTGACCCAAAGCAACTTGGGCAGGAAAGAGTTTTGTTGTTGTTTTTGTTGTCGTTGTTGTTGTTTGTTTGTTTGTTTGTTCTTGTTTCACCTTTCAGCTAGTAGCAAACTGTCAAGGGAAATAAGGGAAGGAACTCAAGGCAGCAGGCATGAGGCAGGAACTGAAGTAGAGTCCATGAAAAAACATGGCTGATTAATTTGTTCCTCATGCTTTTTTAGACCGCATTCTTATAAACTCAGGGACACCTGCCCATGGGTGGCATTGCCCATAGTGATCTTGACCATCCCAAATCAATCATTACTCAAGAAAATACTTTAAAGACTTGCTTACAGTAATCTGATGAAATCATTTTCTAAGTTAGTTTCCTTCTTCCCAAGATGACCCAAGTTTAATCAAGTTTACAAAAACCAACCAACCAACCAACAAACAGCAACTAAACTGTACAAGTGTTATAACCTGATTCCATTCCCAACCTTTGGCCAAAATTAAAGTTTGAGCACCCAAGATTGCTTCCCCATGCGAGACTCTTATTTTCAAGGCAGAGAATACATATTAAATCTTTGACAGTGGCTCATCCTAACTTCCCAGCACTCTGCTCTGCTCTATCTGTACTGCATTCATTCAGGGTGCATGAATCACACACTAAAGACTATATACAAAGAAACTCACCCTAACCGAAAAAGTCTTTCTCTAAAGCAGAGATCTCTAATTCCCTCTCTACTGAAGGGGTTACTTTAAGAATTAACCAGCCTGCTCCTCCATTGCAGTTTACCCAATACACATTGGGTAATTCTTTTAATTCTGGTATAAAGAATGAATTTATTCACTACCTTCAAATCTCTTCCTCAGTGGCATATTAACAAGAGCTCTACAATGACTTGGTAAAT
The DNA here is from genome assembly GCF_004785775.1 of Grammomys surdaster. Taxonomy (NCBI): domain Eukaryota; kingdom Metazoa; phylum Chordata; class Mammalia; order Rodentia; family Muridae; genus Grammomys; species Grammomys surdaster. The sequence continues at coordinate 71,925 of NW_021620449.1, read as the reverse complement.
TTGAGCCCTCCTAATATGTGATGTTTTATGAGAACCAAATCAAAACAGATATACCAAAATATGGAGGGAGACCAAAGCCATCTGATTCCAAATCAAATAAGAATTGGATCCTCTTTATCAGACCAGAGCACCAGCTCCTAATCTCTTGAGAGTTTATCTAACAGCTCACAGCTGTTTGTCATCTCTAAACAATTGCTTCCAGTAATTCCAATTGCTTATAACTGGTGGCTGATCGACATATGCAGGAAATAGGTCAACCTCTTGCCTTAAGGTAGGATGATGTTTCAGAATAATTATGCCCCTGAAGCCATGGTGGATCAGACCCAATTTTGATCAGAAAAGTTACAGTTTTATATAGTCTTCATTGGAGCTGAAATGCAGACCCGAGAACCGCGTGAAAGATACTGGGCTGGGCTGGCGTGGCGTACCATCAACTCTCAGCTCCTTCCTCATTACTCTTCTATGTCCGTTATTTGCTTCTTCTAGATAGGTTTTCTCTGTAAAATGCCCTCAACCAATCACACGACTCTATCCCTGTATCCAGCTCTGTTTCTAGAGAACATGAATTAAGGTATGAAATTCTGATGTCTACACCATATCAACAAATCAACCAGAAGTTACTTATAAGGCTTTTGTGAAAGAAATCCAAATTCATTTCATTTTTATGAAGTTACAAGTGAGATTTAGAGAGGGAGAAGGAAGGAGAGGGAAGTGGGAAGGAAGAAGGGGGACATCTATATAATGTTTATCAGAAGAAGAGTTGTCATTAATAACGTTATGGATTTGCTTTCCAGAACTGCTAGTTTCTCAGTTTCTTTTCTGTTGCTGTGGAGACTAGTGGTTGTTATTGCAAAGCCTTCATGTGGTAGTCACAGATGTTAAGTTGGACACAGAGGTGGGCAATGAGTTTCCACTAAGGAACTAAAGAAAGCTCAAGATAATCGGCATATGAGACTAAAATATTCTAACCATCCACAACCATTAAGTTCTAACCAGTTATCAACATAGGTATGGATTTTTTTCTTTTTGCTTCAAACTTTATTCATGTAAATCCATATCACCTACGTGTATATATAGGCATGACAATATCTCATAAAAAATAAGAACAAATGACAAACACTGAAAACCTTCTTATAGTCTAAACTATGTTCAAAAAACAGGTTAATTGTAAACCTACACTTTAAGACCCAAATCATGTATGTCAAGACAAAGGACATAATTTTAACTAAAGAAAACAAGATGTTAACATATTTTTGTTGTTTTGAACTGGATTCCTTGGAATTCACTGTGAATTGACAAGTCATATGCTTTTCTCATTATTCCATAGCAATGTGAAGTATGTGCCTATCCTGGGATGAGGAATCATTGTTGGCATATCAAATGCATTATCTCACAGAACATCATTGTAGTGTGAGTGGGGGTCATCTACTCTCTCCACAATTTCCAAGAATATTACATACTATCCTTCTACTATGAATACTCCCTCAGGGCATATCATGATAACCCCATTAGGCATCATGGAAAAAAACTTTGGCTTGGTAGCCAATGAAATAAGCAAATACAGTGGACCTTCGGTCTATAGTGATGAGGGTATTTATACTCCATAAGATAGGGAGGGATATTATCACAGGACCCACAGAGGAGATTCACACCATTCATACCACAACCCAGCTGCAAGTGATCTTGGGAAATACTAGCATATGCACAAAGTGGAAGATTAACTAAAAACATCAATTCAAAGTAGAACTCACAGTGGACTTCAGGAAGTCATCATTTATCATGGGATTAGCTTTTGTTGTGGTGAGGATGTCTTTGAGTCTCTCACACTTTTATAAGAACTTATAATGCATGCTATAAGCTCCTCTCACCACGTTACCGTAAAACCAATAAATGCACTGTTTCAGCAAGTTGGTCTTGTGTAGAGTCATAATTTAATATGTTATCAATGCCCAATATAGAGTGAATAGAGCTTGGTTCAGTATTTCCAAGAAAAGTTAATACACTATTATTAGCTGTCAGCCAATGAGCACACAATAGAAAATGATCTACAAATGTAATGCAATATCTATAGAAATGTCCATAAAGTACTAAGAAATGAACATACACAGTAATTATAAAATCTGTATGAACTGACAACTGGGATACTTAATCTTGATTGTGAATTTGGATAGATTAATAATTGCCTGAAGGGTAGAGCATGCTTCTGAGAAGGATTTGAAAATAGTCCTAGAGAAATTATATTATGAGGGGGCTTCGATCTTACCACTGGATTAATCCCTTGATGGACTCACAATGTGATGAACCCACATGAACACACAGGAAGATTCAACACATGCACACACACACATACACACACACACACACAAATGTGTGTGTATATATACACAGATTAAAGAAATTTCTCACTGTATATTAAAAACTCAATGTAAGTCAGTTAGATGAGATTTTTTTAATATTAAGTCTTTTTAAAAAGAGATTTTATATTTATTTGTGTGTGCGCCTGTGTGTGTGTGTGTATGTGTGTGTGTGTGTATGTGTGTGTGTGTATCTGTATGTGTATCCACACATGCATACAGGTGCCCATAGAGGCCAGAAGAGAACATCAATTACTGGAGCTGGGGTTACAGGGAGTTCTAAGTAGCTGGACAGGAGGACTGGGAAGTAAATTCTGTTTTGCTGAAGTGCAGTAGCCCGTAAGCTCTGAGCTAACTCTGCAGCTCTCATGGATGTCTTAAGTACAGAAATAAAAAGTTGTGATGATGGAGTGGGATACTCACATCCTAAGAAAAGAAGTCATCCAAAGCAGCATTTGCGACTGCATCATCTGAGCATTTTTAGTGTATTTCGTTGTGTGCTTCCTCATCAGACACTGACTCAGGAGGACTTGACTTTGCCAATTAAATTCTTCTGCACTATTGGAACAATTTATTCTCATTATATATATGTTGGATATTCTTCATGTTGGTTTCAAAACTGTACTCAACAGCATCCATTTAACACTGCAGTATAACCCCACACATTTTTGTGCAAGTGTCAATATGAAGGAAAGGGCTACCATTGTAGTAACACTGCTATTATTTCCAAAATTCAATAGAGAAAGTACAATTCTAATTGTTAAGCATCTGGAGCGCTTTCAAGAGCTCTGATACAAAAGCAGACCCCTCTCGAGTATTGAATTGCTCTCTAATATATTTTTAAATCGCTGTCTAAATATAAGCAAAGGAAGAGAAAGAGAAAGGGAAGGAGACTTGTCTTGCCTTGTTGCTCCCTGGGGTCATATACCCTAAACAGGAAGGAAATACTGGTGCTGGTGCCAGTAGACTTTCCACAAGTGGGCTTTGTCATAGTCCATCCTCTGTTGTCTGAAAAAAAAAAAGATAATTAATGGTTTTTGTTCCATTGTGCTGTCTGTAGGGTAGGGTGTGCTTGAAACAGGCATTCTTTGCACAAGAGATTTGTTTACTGCACATTGATAATAGCTCAGCATTTTGAAAAGAAAATTCATGAAGCAAAAAATGTCATGCTCAATATAGGAGGAAAAAAAATGAAACCATTGTCAAGATAAAAGTGTCAGAATCAGAGAAGTGCTCAATGCTGAGGTTGTTCACAGAGTTTTAAAAATACCTCCATACAAGTTAGCACAATGAGGACGCCTCGGGCGTTCTGTCAAAGGGATCCTGAACAGACACACTTGGTTTTTTGTTCCATAGTGAACTTTCATGAAAACATGAACTTTAGGATTCTCACACTTAAATTATGTTCAGTGTTTTCTAAAAGAGAATAATTTAGGACCAGTAAAATGTCTCAGTGAGTGAAGTAGTTCACTGCCAAATATGATGACTAGACTTCAATACTCACAACCTCTGTGGCAGGGGTAGGGGACTGACTCTTGACAAATTGTCCTCTGAGTCCCTGTAGGTGTATCACCTGTGCACTCCTCATGATAAATAGATAATTAGAAATATTTTAAATAAAAAGGAGTGTAAATCACGAACGGCGTTTACTCATGTGGGTTATTGTCTTGCCAGGGTTTTCCAGCTGCATCTTTAAACAGGCAGACTGGAGACGAATATCCCAACCATCATCAAATCAGATGAGATCAGTAGGAGTTGAAAGGGGGAGGCTCCTGGGAATTTCTAAAGTCACAAAAGTCCATTTAAGACCCTTGTGCCTTAGAACTAATCCTAGGAACAGCAACAAAACAAGAAAGTCCTATTTTCTGTACCGAAAATAAGGAAAATAGATCACCCTTTTTATTAGCAAATATCAAAGTCTCTCAAACACACCCTTCTAGTCAGCCTTAGTCCTTATGCTTAAAGAGGCAGACAGTAGCTCTCAATGATGGATGGGAACAATGAGCTATAGGAAAAGGTCTTACCTTAACTAAGAATTTTACATGGGAAGCTTTAGCACCTTTGAGTGCTGCCAAAGACTACTTCTGCTAAATAGCTATTAGAAAATTGTTTCCCAGCTCAGAAATACAAGAGAATTCTCAAGAACATGGCTGTGTGGTAGAAATCAACCATTCAAAAAACTGAGTCTCCTCTCTTGGGAACCAAGGAAAAAATGATTGCATAAGAACAGATCATCAAAATTGAGATGACATCTACAGATGCCCAAGACATTTTCTTAGAGCTAGTGAATTTGATATTATGTTATTATAAGCACAATGCTATTAACACTCTTTGCTTAAAAATGGAGCGTGAATGTAGTAGGCAATCAGGAAAAGACATGGAGTTGAGAGAGAAGATGTGTAGGGATGAAGTCAGACTTCCTACTCCATGTGTGAAAGCTTCCCTCCACATCTTGGGCTGCTGGTCCCTATCTGATAACAAACATTATTGACTTTCACACACATCATAGCATCCTGAGGAAACTGGAAGCATAATATCCTGACCTTCCTGCCTTGATAAGTGTCAGGTTAGGGAGTCAAACCTTTACTTAAGAAATAAAAATGTGCATGCCTCTCAGGGAGAGTCTAGGCAGGGAAGGGATAAGTCAGCATTCTTTCATAAGTACCTTACATCCCTCTCTGCTGGCCAGAATCTAATAGGTTCCATATCCCACAAGAGGATCTTCTGTGCCTCCGGGGTGAACCACTATTTGCCATTTTTGTGTTAGATGGTAGATGAGCCAATATTCAAATATCTTATCAGAATCCAACCAACATAAATAAAAATGATATCATGTAGGGTCAGGGTGATTGACTGGTGGAATTGTTTATTTATTTATTTATTTATTTATTTATTTATTTATATTATAGCAATTGACGCCTTGCAGCATGCTAGACATTGAGTCTGGTGCTTATAAATATGATGTAATCTAAAAGTTTCAAAAATATGGTCATGTGTATACTTCACTTGATTTGTAAAAGAATGTGGAGGACCAACAAGATGGCTCCTTGAAGGACCAACAAGATGGCTCAGGGAATCTTTTAAAGGCACTTGCTACCATGCCTAATGGCCTGAGCGCAGTCCCCAGGACACACAATGTGGACAGAGACAAATGACTTCTGCAAATTTCTCTCTCTCTCTCTCTCTCTCTCTCTCTCTCTCTCTCTCTCTCTCTCTCTCTCTCTTTCTCTCTCTTTCACCCTCCCCTCTGTGTGTGTGTGTGTGTGTGTGTGTCTCCCTGTCACTCTCTCTGCCTGTCTCTGTCATCTCTGTCTGTCTCGGTCTCTGTCTCCCTCTGTCTTTGCCTCTATCTCTGTCTGTCTCTGATTGTCTCTGTTTCTCTGTCTCTCTCTGTCTCTCTCTGTGTCTCTCTCCCTCTTTCACACACACACACATACACAAATACACACACACAAATACACACACACACACACTTAAAGAAAAATAATTTAAACTTCAAAGTATTCCCCATCTCTGGGGTAAGGTCTTTTTAAAACAAACAAAACTTGCAAGCTTGATGCCAGAAGTTAGGCAGCTGCTTAATGTTGATTCAGAGTGTTCAGTGTCTTCCAGGAGAGAAGGGAGCATTTGCAGCATTTGCATGTTCCTCCATCACTCTCCAGTGATCCTGCAGGGTTGACAACATTTTAATCTCTAAAGTGTCTAACGCACTGTGACCTTCTGGGGTAGCTCATAAACCTGCTCCAAGAGATTACCTGAAGGGATTCTTAGAGTTACATAAGCTCAAGTAGGCAGAGCAGGGCCAGACCATGGGGCTGGTATGACAAGTGAGTACTTCTGATTGTGTGGCCGCCTGCAACCTTTAAGAGATCATTTTATTCTCTAGCCTTGGAACAGGTAAGTGGGACTAGAGAAGATTAAAATGGTCTGTGGAGGGTTCTCAGAGCAGGTTCTATGATGTGTTCAATTTTCCACAGTCCTACTTTTAAGGAATCACGGGACTTCTGGGAAATATACACAGTCCTATAAACTGGCACATTGGAACTGTAAGTAACAGAAGACTTCATAGATGCGGGCCTCTATCCTCTGACAGTGAGCTCCAGCATGGGCAATGAGACCTAGGAATAAAGACTTCATTTGGCAACCTTTTCTGAACAATTTTTTACATATAAGTCATATACATTAAATGAAACAATAACTAATATGAATTGTGGAGACTCTGAGTGTATAGAATAAAGAGTTCTAAAATGTTTGGTTTGGTTTAAGTATACAAATAAAGATCCAGGGAGTTACTTAAAGTAACCCTAGAATAAAATCAGTAATTTACCGTGGATTTTGCCAAGAGATGTGAAGACATAAAATCATAACATGATAAACTCACAGAATAAAAGCAAGACTTAACAAATCATACCATAGGCCAAATACCTCTTCCAACTTTGAGAAGTTCTCTAAGTACATTACTATTTTTTAAAAGATTAAGTTTCGTGTGTGTGTGTGTGTGTGTGTGTGTGTGTGTGTGTGTACCCGTGTGCGAATATGTGAGTGCAGTGTGTACAGAGGCTAGAAGAGGGCATCAGACCGCATGGATCTGGAGTTACAGATGTTTGGGATCTACTCAATGTGGTTGCTAGGAGCCCTCTTTTCTAGAAGAAAGCAGGTGGTGTTGACCACTAAGTCTTCTCTACTGCCCCTTTGATTCATTATTGACATAAGCAAACAAGTAAATAAACATGTTTCTAAACAAATTACAGTACTTTCGCGGGTTTTTTTTATTGGATGTTTTATTTACATTTCATATGTTATCCCCATACCCCATTCCCCCACGCCCAGGAATCCCCTATCCTATCACCCTTCTTCCTGCTCCTCTGTGGATGTGCCCCTAACTACCCCCACTCCCACCTCCCCACCCTCAAATTCCCACCCACTGGGGCATCCAGCCTTCATGAGACCAAGAATCTCTTCTCCCATCTATGCCCTACAGGGCCATCCTCCCTTACATATGAAGCTGGAGCCATGGATCCCTCCCTAAGTGCTCCCAGGCTGGTGGTTTAGACCCTGGGGGCTCTGGTTGTTTAGTATTGTTGATCTCCTCATGGGGCCACAAACCCTTTCAGCTCCTACAGTCTTCACTCTAACTCCTCCATTGGGAACCCCATGATCAGTTACTGCTAGGGCAGAGAAAAACTACTTATGACTTTCTGAGAGGTCAACACTTTTGGGAAAGTTCTAGGGAAGGCAAACAACTTTTCTTCATTGAAGTAGGACTCTGATACAAAAGTGCTCAACTAACTTGATTGTGGTTATCAAATATGTTAGAAAACTGTATTTTATTTAACAGTAAATTATTTACTCTTGATTAATTACAGATTACCTTCATTTCTCTTATCCATAGGGAATATTCTAAATGATTCTTTTCTTAACTACTGCTCACCCATGTAGAGTATCACCTTGGCAGCCTGTTCCAATAACTTTGTAAAAGCATAAAAGCATAACATTTACAGGAAAAAATAAAACCAGGGATGGCACATACATATGACATGATTGTTTTAGAGATTCATGACACATATGTGGGTAACAGAGGTCCTTTCCCATAAAGACTAATTTATTTTATTAAGCTCCAAACTATATCCCTGGTCCCCCATTGCAGCCCCACTAGCCTTATTAGTTGTATTTTTCTCCTAAATCCTCCTACCTTACACATTGGCTTCTGACCTCTGCTTGCTTTTCAGATGTCTTCAGATTCACCTTTCCTGGACTCCTATTGTGAATGTGTTTTCCCACAGAATCCTCTAATAAGTAATTTTATTACATTAAATCATTCTATCATGTTACCATGTTTTGTTAAATTTATACCATTTATCTGAGTGTGGTGATGAATGTGTATAATTGGAATTACTCAGAAGGCTGAGGCAGAAGGGTTGTTTGAATCCTGACTGGGCTACATAATGAGCTTAAGACCAACTCAGGCAACTTGATGCTACATTATCTCAAAATAAAATGAGAAAATAAAGAGGACAGAGATGTAGACCAGTGGTTAGCATTTGCCCGGGATGCTCTAGCTCTGGTTTGAATTCCCAGTAACACATAAACACATGCATATGTGCATGTACACACACACACACACATTCATGATTCTTACTAAGACCTTTTAATTATTATAAAATTCAGCAACATGATCTCTGTGAGAATAGATACGGTGACTGTCTTTCAACACTGTATCTCTGAGCTATAATTTGGACATTAACCTTTATTTTTTAGAGAACGTCTGTTATGAGATTATAGGTCAGTACTTAGTTGTTTAAGAATCATGACCCTTCCCTGACAAGAAACAAGTGCTCTGAGTCAAAGCTTCAGGAACACAGAAAGAACCCAATATTCACTCGTGTCTGGCACCAGTGAAAGCAGGCATCCTCATTCTGACATTTTGTTTGAAACACTCGTAGACATCTTAGCCCATGAACTTAGTTTTCTTTCTTTTCTCCTTTCAGTTTTAAATTTTTATTATATAAATATTTTACTGAAACAGAACTACATCACTTTTCTGACCCCCTTCCCCCTTCCAACTCCTCAGCTATCCTTCCTTGAACTTCTCTGTGCTTTCCACTCTCCAAATGGTAACCTCTTTTTCTTTATTGTTGCTACATGCACATGTATTATAATATTAATATAATATAAAGTCATATAAAGTTTATATAAATTATATACATATATGTCTTGAAGCACCCATGTTGGTGGTGTGCACATAATTTCAAAGCTGAGCATTTTGTACTAGACAACCAATAAAGGGGCTCACCCTTGGGACAGGCTAATTATCCTTCTAGCTCTCATTCCCTCTGTGTTGATACATCTAAATCATACAGATTAAAAACAGTCAATGAAAAGGAACTTAGGAGAGAGATACAAGAACATGGATACAAAAAATGTGGTACATTTACACAATGGAGTACTACTCAGCTATTAAAAACTACAGTTTCATGAAATTTGCAGGCAAATGAGTGGAAATATCATCCTGAGTGAGGGAACCCAATCACAAAAGAGCACACATGGTATGTACTCACTGATAAGTGGATATTGGCCAAAAAGAAGCCTAGAATTCCTATGCTACAACTCGCAGACCATATGAAACCCAAGAAGAAGGAAGATCACACCAAAGTGTGGATACTACAATCCTACTCAGGAGGGGGAAGAGAATAATCTCTGGGAAGTAGAGGGAGAGAGAGATCTGGGAGGGAGAGGGGAAAAGAGGGCCAGTTCAGATATGGAGGAGATGGGGGAGAAGTACAAAAGGTCAGGAATTTGAAAGTAGGTGTGTAGCTGTGGGGCATGGGGAAACTGTGGGCAGCCACTAGAAAGTCCCAGATGCCAAGGACACAAGAGGTTCCCAAGACCCAACAGGGAGGACTTTAGCATAAGTGCCAGTGGATAGGCATGGCCCCAGTTGAGAGATGGGGCCACCCACCCACCTCAAAAATATTAATCCAGAATTCCTCCAGTCAAAAGGAAATGCAGGGATGAGGAATAGAGCTGAAACTGAAGAAAAGGCCACCCAGAGACTGCTCCACCTAGGGATCTATTCCATATGTTGACACCAAACTCAGACACTATTGCTGATGCCAAGAAGTGCTTACTGACAGGAGCCCCTGTATAGCTGTCCCCTGAGAGGCTCTGCCAGAGCCAGACCAATACAGATGCAGATGTACACAGCCAAACATTGGACTGAGGGTGGGGACTCTAATGGGCAAGTTTGAGCAAGGAATGTTGGAGCTGAAGGGGCTTGCAGTCTCATAGGGAGAACTACGATATCAACCAACCAGACTCCCCAAATCTCCCAGGGACTAAACCACCAACCAAAGAGTACACATGGGCTACCCACAGCTGCAGCTGGATGTGTACCAGAGGATTGCCTTATCTGGCTTTACTGGGAGGGGTGCCCCTTGGTTCTGTGGAGGCTTGATGACCTAGGATAGGAGAATACTAGGCAGCTGAAGTAGGAGTGGGTGGGAGGGTTGGGGAGCACATTCATAGAGGCAGGGGGAGGGGGGAGGAGATGGGGGCTTGTGGAGAGGAAAGTATAAATAAATAAAATTACCTATACAATGATTGTTTAAAAAAAAAAAAAAGAACATGGTGCTTCCAAATGGCCTTTCCTTTTGAAGCCAAGGACAGCATCCATCCATCCTTCCCAGCACTAACCTGCATCAATGTGCATGGGGGGTGAAGAGGGCTTCCAATCAGGAATGTTTACCCAAGGCATGCTGTGCAGCATTTTATTTGGTGATAATGATAAGGTTGGTCTTCCCTACAGTCTTCCTTTGATCACCAGTTCTAGACAAGAGATGCTTTGCATTCTAAAGATTGCACACCAACTCAGTGACTATTCAGTGTATCCCAGGTCCAGGTTAAAAGCTTGAATCTGAAATGGTCCTGACACGCTGATTTGAAATTTTTGTCCCAAGTGGTGCTTTTACAGGAGGCTTTTGTTGATAGATGAATGTCACTTGGGGCACACATTACAGCTTGTTTGGTGTGAACACACTCTCTGATTGTCAGTCAGTTAGTATGTTTTTTGCTGCTGTGGACTTAGCTTCCACATTGTGACTTCCCTGCTGTAAAGGCCCAAAACTTAAGGAACTTAAGAACAAAATCAATCTTTCTGCCTGAATGTGTTCCCATTAGGTATTTTACATTCTGATCCAGAGATAACAGTGGATGAATATCATCCCAGACAGGCTATCACAAAATTCTAGAGATGTAGCGATGACCCTTGGACATGTGAGAGCTGAGAATCCCTTTGCAGGAACTTAATTCTCTACTACACAATTGCTCTCGGGTTTGAATGATACCTTTTCTTCCACACACACACAAATGCACTTGAGAACACTGTTGACCAAACATTTCTTTTGCTCATTCATTTATTCATTTGCTTCACGGTATGTTTATTTTGTGCTAAACTAAGCTCCTTTGCCTCAAGGAACCCAGAGTATTATAATGAAGAAAAACATAAACAATTGCTGTCAAAGAAAAGCAACTAAGAAATATAAAGTTTTCAGAAACTGCAGAAGAGCAAAGCAATTTGAACTAGGATGCAAGTGAGATACTGTAGTCAGAGATACCACGGGACTTTGTCTTCAAAATTGTGTATACTTTAGTTGTATTATTTATGAAGTTAAGCGATGGCACTGTCAGGTGGATTGCTACAATAATGGCTCGCAAATCATACAAAGCTCACGCACCTTGAGCTCCTGGTTTGAATATTCGTTAAAAATTCTTATTTATCCTGATATTTGTTATGGCTCATCTCTGAGAGTGAGCTTATGTCTAGAAAACAAAAGGCAGTAAGGAAAACAGTCAAGTGAACTTGGCTAGTCATTGCTTAGCATCAGGCACAAAGGAGTGACCAACCCAGATGTTTTGAAGTCAGTCCACCCAGAAACTGACCACATGCATGTAATAGGCCATGAGGATCAGCTATGGGGATCAACCATTTGATCTGCAGATTTGTGGTTTCACAGACGTTTTTAGTAATTTCCCTCCACCCCTGGGGATTTTATTATACAGCTCAATCTACATGGATATGGGAAACTAATAATCATGAGATAATCTCAGACTATATAGAATATGTAATCATGATATTCTTCTAGATATAAATTTCATCTAGCCTTAGAAGGTCCTGAGGATGAGATGGGTCAAAATACTCAGGCAGATTTTGTGGCAGGAAAACATCAATCATAAACTGGTATTCAAAATTTGTGATTTTTGTGTCCAGTTGTCTCTTTTTCATAAGTCATAAACTGTGCTTAAAAATTGCTGATAATCTGAAAATAACACTAACATGGAGTGTATTTAAAAATTCCAAGAATAAAATATTTCATAATAATTTATGTATTCTTATTTCTACTTTTTATATCTGCTTGGTGCTATACTAGAGCAAAAGGCTCTAAATTTATGCTTAAAATTACAGTGATCAGAATCCTATTATGAACAAACTTCTTCAAAGCCATAGCTCATCTTTAAAACATATTAATTAAACTATTGAAGAATTTCATTGCACCCAATTTTCCTTTGCTTCAATGCTTTCTCACCCTCTCGGAGTCCATCTGCAAAGAAAAGTGCCACAGAACTCACTTCAGGAAAAAAAAAAGTGTTTTGATGTTACTTGAGTGAGAAAAAGAAAACGTTAATAATCTTTCAGAAAACAATTTTCGGAAAAATCTCGAATTCCCAACAAGTACCTCAAACACAGAACTCCAGAGAGACAACCCCATATAGCCTGCTTCTGGACAAAAGAGCCATTGAAATCTTGCCTTTGGCTCAGTGATTGGCATGGATTTTTAAATGGTACCCTGCCTTGAAAGCTTACATAAGGACAGAAATAGTGGTCTTCTATATGCTCAAGCATACTGTAAACTCTTTCTGGACTGTTGGATTACATTAAAGCACAAATTAGAATTGTGATTGATTTACCCTCTAAGTGTAGCTTTTATCAGCATGCAGACAGAAGAGCTTCTGAAAGTACTGGTCATCTGACAACACAGAAATGCTTGGTGGAAATGGGCTCCTCACCCTCACTGGAAAGTATGTATGGCTGGATCACTGATGGTGGGAGTGCTGTTGTTTAAAGAATGCGAGAGCTGGGACAGAGAGCTCAACCAGGAGTGCACTGGCCTTACAAGCATGAAGACATAAGCTTTACTCCAGAAGCCACACAAAAATATGTATGTGGAGCCTGGAGAGATGGCTCAGCAGCTAAGAGCTCTGGTTGTTCATCTAGATTCAATTTCTGTCACCCACACAGTAGCTCACCTATAACCACCTTTGACTCCAGTTTCAGAGAACTAGGAGTCTTTTTCTGTGGCACCATGAATACACTTGGTATATGAATGGGAGCATAGATAAAAAAACAAAAAACAAAAAACCAACAACTAAATAGATCTTTTAAAAACTCATATAACAGCAGTTAAAGAATTAGAGGCCATTGATCTGAGCAGAGCAAGGAAGGGGACATGGGAAGGTTTAGAGGGAGGAATGATGTCATTATACTTTAATTTTAAAAACTTTAAAAGTATATATACATTTTTTAAAAATCCTGATGCAATTGTGTGCACTTGTCATGACAGCACTGGAGAAGAAGAAACAACCAGATACCTGGGACTCATTGGCTAGCCAGACAACATAAAGACCTTTACTCAAGAAAGAATAGTGGCCCTCACCTGAGGAATAATACCCAAGGTTTTCCTCATGTCATCATATGCATATATACCTACACACACACACACACACACACACACACACACACACACACATATATGTATATATGTATATATACACATATGCACACACCTGCACAGACCTCTGTGTGTATATACATGCATACACACACACACACATATATATATATGTATATATGTATATGTATATATATATATATATATATATGCATGCACATACTTGCACCTATACACACACACACATATATATGTATGTATATATATACATATATATATGCATATACCTGTACACACACATATATGTACCTGTATACATGCACAAGCCTGCACCCACATACATATGCAACTATACCCACACACCTATGTACCCCCTATACACATATATACCTATACATTCTACACATACATACATGTATACATACACACACACACATATATATATATACACATACATATATATATACACACATACATGTATATACAGACACACACACATACAAACACATACACACGTATGCACACATATATACATATACACATGCACATGTACATGCACATGCACATACACATACACATGCACATACACATACATATATATATATACACACACATACACACAAAGAATAATGTGAACCTTGCTTTCCTCATTTATGTACTGTAGCCTAAAGACAATCCCCATCACAAGCTTGCTGGTAAAAAGGACTCTGAACTGTTGGCTGTAGGCCAGGTTAGCTGCATTTGAAGTTCTACACAGGGTGGCCATTGCACACGCCATTGACATTAATGTGTACTGCTGGGATTTAATCAATCTACCATTGGATCCAAATTCTAGACAGGAGTCTAAATGTGATTTTCAAACAAGGAGTCCCATTATACTACCAGTTAAACTATCAGAACATCTATGTCCATGGCCATATGCTTCAGGAAGCCTTGAAAATATGCTTTGTACAAATCTTAAATTTTGTGTCTTTTGGATGTCTCCCTGAGTTTTTCAGCATAACATAATGCAGCATGAGCCTATGGGCAACTCTGTTCCCTTTGGATAAATTGTTGTTTAATTTGCAAATGAAAAAAATCTTTCAAATTACAGACTACTAAGTGATAAATATTGAAATTGCATCTGTAAAACACATTTAAAGAGAAGACATATTTGCTTTTTAATTGATATTTTAATTTTTATATACTCAGGAAATAACACAAGTTATTGAATGTTGTTTAATTATACCACGAGGCATTTGAAAACTCTGAAACGTTCAGTTTTCCTGTCAATAGCCGTGTGAGGGGTTGCGTTTGGCTGAATGAGCTAACACTGAGCAGTGTTGACTGCATTTTCTCACTTATTCAAATCATTTCAGTGACTCTTTGTCAAAAGTTCTTTTTAAATGCAAATAGATTTCATAAATTAAAAACAAAAAAAGGAATGAGCTGAAGCCTTCAAAGCCAAATCAGTGGGAGGGAACTTTCCCTCTGTCCTTACCTTATGAGGTTTATCAGGGAGTATTCTGTAGGGGCACAGAGCTGACAAAATGGATATATATTAAACTGGGGCTTATTGGATTCACTTACACAGTAAAGTCCCGGCAGTCAACAATGGCTGTCTTCATACTGGAGAGCCAAGAACCCAGTAGTTGCTCAGTCTGTGGGGCTGGATACTTCAACAGTCCTAATTGTGAAATACCAGGTATAGTAGTTCTCAACCTGTGAATCATGACACCTATGGGAGTCAAATGACCCTTACACAGAGGTCATCTGAGGCTATCAGAAAACACAGATATTTACATTATGATTCACAACACTAGCAAATTAAATAACAATGAAAACTATGAAAATAACACAACTATGAAATAACAATGAAAATCATTTAATGGTTGGGATGACCACAACATGAGGAACTATATTAAAGGATTGTTGCATTAGGAAAGTTGCAAACCATTGGTATACAAGTTCCTGGAGTTGCCATAGCTCTTCAGACTACATTGGAACACTTGAAAATCTGAGTTCTGATGCCACTGACGATGTACCCCCAGGCTGATTCCAGATAATCACTTGTTATTGCAAATACCCCTGTAATAAACATGGATGGCATTACTTCTTTTGTAAGCTGATCCAGATTCCTTTGGGCATACATTCAGGAATAGTATCACTGGATAATAAGGTCCTTCTACTTTTTGTAGTTTTTAGAGGAGCCATCATATTGATTTCCATTGTGGAATTTACATCCCTATATCAGTGCTTTAAGGCTCCAGTTTTCCTACATCAGTTATTTTTAAAAATTGTGTATGTGTGTGCCTGTATTGTGTTACAATTTCCTCTAAGGCTGAAACTTCATCCTGCAGTGAAGTTCCTTAGGGAAGAAGGTAGTAGGCCAACTCAGAATATCTTCATGAAATCCCTGAAACTGACCAGATATACTAGGCACCTTCTTCTCAAAAGTAAACAATCCAAGCTGTGAGAATCACTCTCAGATAAACCAACACACAAAGTAGGGTTTCAGACAACCCAAGCTGAAAAGAAGATTCTGAGACCACACCAGCTGTGTAGAAAAAGTTTAGATGATTTGAGTCACTTGAAAGGGACACTCTCCTACCTGTTGATCTGCTTGCAGGCTGAGGGGTATGCTCCAGGGTCTCAGCTCTGTGAGCTGTTACCCATGCCTGGGTTGTCTCTGATGTCATATCTGCTCCTTAGTAACCCCTTGTTCATTTTCCTCTAAGAAATGCCAGTAAAATTCACTGGTTTATCAGTCTGGACTTCGGTGGTATCCATACTTTGGGATGTCATGGGCTCCCTTTCTGGAGTAGAAATGTGTGCTATTTCTTCCCAGGAAAAGGTTTGTCACAAAACAGCCTGCTTCTCTGTTTGTGTATTCAGACTCCACGACTGGGGTGACTTGAAATGAGACACAGAGTGACTTTAAAGACTGATGATCTCTGGATATTCTAGCTCTCTAACTATACTGAATGCTGGTAATAACTTCTAAACGGTTCTAAAATACTTTCTTGCTTATTCTAGGGGTTAAAAGCGGCTGGCTTAGGTGATTAATACCTGTAGCCTAACAGTAGGGGATTAAGTAATGTAGTCTTTGTTCTATCTCCACAGGAATTACACAGCTCTGACTTTCAGCCTGCTAGTTGAAGTCACAGGAAGAAAAAAGGGAGGGGGATACTTTGAAAAGTGAATTCAGCATTTATTTCTAAATTGTAAAAAGATTCCTATGTAAGCTCTCTAAGAAAAAAAGGTAAAATGACCATGATTATCCTAAGTAGGACAAGAGAACTTTGTACTCCTCTCTTTGTCCTCAACACTTATACATCTTTTCAGAATACATGATCACATGGTAAAAAGTTCATCACAAGTTTACACACAAATTAAAATCCTAAATCAAATAAGAAGTTTACAACAGTGAATGTTTACATGCATATCCATTAGGAGTAATTATCTGGCTAAACATTCATCACCTGTTGCAACTCCACAAGTTCATGGAGAGTTAGAAGGCATAACTAAGTTATTAGTGAAGTTTTGTATAGATAAATCTAGTCAATATTTTATCTTCTGTCCTAGCTCCTATAATAAATCATTAGTCATAAGAAGAAACTTTGGGTAATGATTTTACAACCTTTTGGAATGTGTTCTGAGTACTAAAATGTTTGCTTACTATCTAATTAGCAATTGACTGTTGACATATGGGAGACTGGCAGAGTTCTCATTGCAGTTTTGACTATCAGAAAGGACTTAATAGCAGTCCCACTATAAAAAAGCTTAATAAATATTGACATAATTTTAGGACTTCTTATAGGATCATCATTAAGAATTAAGAAGTCATCAATTTGTCTATTTAGCATCACTACAAGATAGTACATATTCATTGTTCTACAAAGATCTGCTCAAAAGGATGGGCTAATATCTAGTGATTGCTACATATGTTTAATAATAACAGGAAAACCATATCTTTCATAAAATGATTTTTTTCTGGGCCTTAACTATAGGAAAAAAATCTACCATGGATTATTTATTAATCCAAAGCAGACTCACTTCAGGAAGATCACCTGCTAGTTATTAGCTCATTGGCTCCTAACATGTTCTACCCAGAGTAGACATTTGATTCCCTGGAGCTGGAGTTATTGGTGATTGTGAGCCATCTGATACGGGTGTTGGGAATGAAACCCAGTCTTTTATAAGATCAGAAAGAAATCTTAACTACTGAGTCATCTCTCTACCCTCCATCCTCCCCCATCTTTGTAGTCTGTCTCAAGTAGTGTGATACCTACAGCAATTGCTCTTTCTATTATGATATCCTTGCTTATTTTGGGTATTTTGTGCGTATACAAAAGCTATTTATCTGTTAATTTTGTATTCAAGTATTTTTAAGGCATTTATCAAATCCAAACAGCTTCTAGAAGTGTCTTTAAATCATAGAATCATATCATCCCTAAATAGGAATAATTGCACTTTTTCCTTCCTGTTTATACTTTTATTTCTTGAGTTTGCCACATTTCTATGACTACACAAACAAGCACCACATTGAATACTCTTGGAGAGTGTGAGCACCTTTGTCATGCCTGATTGTAGAGGGGCTGCTTTTACATTTCTCAATGCTCTATATTGGCTGTATGTTTATTCCATAGAGCCCTATTGTGTTGGGTTATATTATTTCAACTCCTCTCTTTGCAGCTTTTAACATGAAGAGATGTTGAGTTTTCTCAGAAGCTTTCTCAGTGAGTTAAGCATGTGCTTTCTGTCCCCATATATGTTTATGTGCTATTTCCTATTAATTGGTTTGTGTTTATTTAGCCATCCTTGAATTCTTAGAATGAAACAAGTTACATTGTGGCCTAAAATGTCTTTAGTGTGTCATTGAATTATGTTTGCAACTATTTTATTGTGTCAGTGCTCTTCTGAGAAATTGGTCTACAGTCTTTTAAAGTCATATATATGTATTTATAAAGTCATATAAACATACATATATACCAATAGTTGTATATCTATAGTTATATAGTTATATAGTTACATATTACCTGGTTTGGGTATTAGGTAACACTAATTTACAAAATGAATTTGATAGCACATTTTCCCTGTTTATTTTAGAGAATAGTTTGAATATTTCTACTAATTCTTCTTTAATAGTCTGGTCAGACTTGAACTATCAGCTGCCCAATTCTGGCTTCTCTTTGCTGAGTGTCTCTTTATTACAGCTTCAACCTGACTGTTTAAAACATTTACCTTCTCAGTTTAATTTTGGAACCTGGACTGTGTAAGAGTAAAGAAAGCTAGCTAAGCAGCAGGCAGGCATTTATTTTTCTCTACTCTGGACCTTGGATGTGATGTTACTATCTAGCTCAGTGTCTTGCCTTGACTCATCTACAATAATGGACTGTAAACTAGAGTTTGGGGCTAAAATAGGCACTTTCTCGCAAAAAATAAAATAATTAATTAACTAGTTAATTAATACTGAAATTTTAACTAAATAGAAACTTTTATAAAAGAGTAAATTATATATTCTGACAAAATAGGGAGAGGTGTATGAATAAATGTAAGAAAGCAGGCTGAACAAAACATGGGGAGCAAGCCAGTAGGCTCCACTCTTCTATGGCCTCTGCATCAGCTCCTGCCTCGAGGTTCTTACTCTGCTTCAGTTCTTGTCCAGGCTTCCCTCACTGATGGCATGTGATATAAAAGTGGAAGCTGAAATAAGCCTGTTCCTCTCCAAGATGCATTTGGTCATGGTACTTTATTGCAGCAATAGAAAAGACAGACAAAAAGACAAATTTACTGAGCTGGTATAAAGTAAAGTGACAGTGTATGAATACTTATGTAGTACTAAGATGTTTTTAGAAGATAATATGTTTTTAACTTAGTGATAGAAAAGTATGTCAAAACGTAGTTCTAGAAGAAAGAAATGAAGTGTTGACAGAACTTGACTTCACACATATCATATGAATTGTAGAAATTACCATAAGAGTTTGGTATACGACAGATGTGGGGGGTTGTTTGTAATGTAGATACAAAACATACATCCATTTTCATAACTAAGAAAATATCAGTTAGGAACAAAATTTTAAAGGGGACACAAATCCAGCTTTAACTCTAATGTAGACAAGGACCCCTATCTTACCATTGCAAAGGGTGTTGTGCTCAAGTTCAAATATGTTAGGATTAAAAGGGTCCATGATAGTCAAGATAGGGACATTTTAACAGGCATAGATAAAGTTCAGAACCTGGAACTTCAAATGCTCCTGAAGATGTTTTGCCAGCAAACCAGCCTCTATAGATCCTAGTCGGAAACTAGTTTTTGCTGTATAAAGTTATGTCAGTGGCCTTTCCTGGGATGGATACTTCACAAGAAGCCTTAATTTCACACTAGACTTAAATACACCACCTTTCATTTTCTCTTATGCTACATGGTGATTGAAGAGCCAGCGTGAACCACAGGAATAATCATATTCTTATCTGGACAGAATTTGAGTAACATCAGTGGACTTGAGATTCTAGCAGTGTCTGTCCAGTAGTGCAGGATCCAGAGACGGAATAAAGTTTTTCTTGGTTGGTTTTGTAAAGCTTGGATTCATTAGTTCACTGGATTAACAAAATCAGGATTTTATAACTTACCTATAATATAATATAGAACAGAATTTGAAAGCTCTGGGATATAAAGCTGTTAGAATAACTGGCATGTCAGTGTTAATTGTCAACTTACCATAGTTTAGAATCACCTGAGAGATGGTCCCCTGAGCATGCCAATCAGACAGTCTTGATTTAGGTAATTAATGTGGGAATATTCGTCTTACTGTGAGTGGGATCATTCCATGGAAAGAGACCATTGGACTAAATGATACATAGACAGACAGACAGACCTCTACAAACTGGAGAAAGAAAGTTGAGAGCTAGCATGAATGCACTCATCACTCTCTGCTTTCTAATCAGGGAAGTGATTAGATCAGATATTCAAGTTCCTGCTGCCATGAATTTACTGCCACAATGGACAGTACCTTGAACTGTGAGTTAAAATAAAGCCTCTTTTGCTTCTGGGGGGTATTATATCCCAGCCATAGAAAGATATCCTGAAACATAGGCCTATTCGTTGAGGACCTCTAAGAGAAAGGAATCTTCACTAAGGCATTAAAATATGCTTTCCTGAAGGGAATGCATCCTCTTTACAAACCTCTGCTGTTGTCTTTGGCTGCTTCTAAGTTTGCATGTAAAACAACAGGGGCTTTGGCTCTTACCTTCACCATTAGGGGTTAGAGCTTAGAGCTTTATATTTTAGTGAGTTAATATGGTCATGTGATGTCAGATGCCATATGGTAATATGCAATCACTTCTGACCATGATAACATATAATTATTCTGTGGTTATTGCCAAACAGACAAGAGCATGGTTGATCCAACCTTCAGAGCCATATGATAGTGACTAATACCTGGTATCCCAAGGCTAAACTTACTATATATATATATATGTGTGTGTGTGTGTGTGTGTGTGTGCGTGTGTGTGTGTATGTATGTATGTATGTATGTATGTGTATATCTCCCAGTCACAAACAGAACTGGTTCAAGTGTCCCAATGTGTTGAATCTGTTTGAAGAGTCTGCTAGGAGAATCTAGAAAAGAAGCATCTGACTCATCCCTTAGCATAGCAACACAATGCTTCTTTGTCTCATGGAATATACACTCACATTTACTTTTGCAGAACTACAAAAGCACTCAGTTTGCACTCATTATGGATAGAACTGCTCATAGCCAGATAGATGGAAAGCCTGATCCTGAGATGATTGGATCCATGAACCAATCCTTTCAACTGTTCGGTGTTTGCTTCATGGATTCATGAGCCAAGTAGCTGTCTGGCAGCCACAAGAACTCCCAGGCAAGTTCAGCATGTTGAAACCCTGAAACAGTCCTTAGATGATCAACTGCTGTGCCTGCTGAGTATCCAAATTACCAATGGCAGAGGTTATATCCAAACACTGATATGGCGCCATTCCCAGGTTGAAGGTGGGGAGAGATTCATCAAGCCTCCTAGTGGGAGTTTGATTACATTGGATCCCTTCCATCATGGAAAGAACTGCAATCTGTCCTTATAGAAGTAGACATCTATCATAATATAAAGTTCCATTCCTTGTGTAAAATTATTCCTTCAGATTCATCTGACTTGAACAGGACTGTCTCCTTCAGAGTGCTCAACTCCACCCTACGATTGCGGAGTCTTACTCTGCACTGGAAGTAGGTGATAGGCTTTGCCCCTTGACATTCTCTGGCTAGAATGTGTCCAATCACCCAAAGAGAATTGGCTTTCTGTGACAGCTTCCTGCTCTCCTGAAGGGAGATAGCAACTTGAACAAACATGGGATGAGATTTATTTGAGTAAGAACATAACACGAAGCTGAGTGCACACAGGAGTGCTCTTCTCACCTAATGAGTAGTTTATAGAGTTGTTGCTTTTTATTATTTTTCCTCTCTCTCTCTCTCTCTCTCTCTCTCTCTCTCTCTCTCTCTCTCTCTCTCTCTCTCTCTCTCTGTATCTATATCTAAGGGTATATATGTATGCCTGGGTGCATCTGTCTGTGTCTGTGTGTCTGTATGTGTCTGTGTGTGTCTCTGTGTGGATGTGTTTCTGTGAATGTCTGTGTGTTTATCTGTGTGTGTGTGTCTTTGTATTCCCTCATGTGTATGAATGTAGGTGTAACCATAGTCCAGCGCTTGTGTAGGTATAGAGGATGACATCTGGGAGTCGATTCTTGCCTCCCACCTAGTTGATATAGGATCACCTCTTGGTTTTGATGCTGCTCTGTATAGTCCCAGCTAGCTTCTTTCTGGTGATGTTCCTATCCCTGCCCCTCATCTTTCCTCAGACTTCTATCTTTTACAGATCAAACGTGGATGATGAAGCTTACATGGCAGCTCCTTCCTCTGCTGAACCAATCTCCTAGCCTCAGAATAGTTGCCTTTTATTCTTAAAGTCACAAACTTGGTTACGTTAAATTTCCTAGGTCTTAAGAGGAAAAAAAAAATCCAGAGACCATATCTACAGAACCCAAAAATTAGAAATCTGAGACTACTTATTTGTCAAACTGGTCTTCGATCTGACAGACACAGCAGAGGGTTGAGGGAAATGTTTCAATCCTTTGAAAAGGGAATCTGTCTTATTGCTGCAGTGCAAATGTAAGAAAGGCTGTCTTGGGAACAGAAGCGAGGACCCTCATGTGAGCTGGAGTGAGTCACCTTGGGTATTCCTACTTGTATCTGCTATTTAAATCCTTTGTAAGGGAATTCTATTCTTGGTTATTGTTTAAAGAAGTTGATCAGGAGAAGGATGAAAAGCTACTGATAAGATGTTACAGGAACAAAGAGAAAAGGAAACCAAGCTTTATGCTCAAATTTAAAAAGATAACTTTAAATGTCAATGTGTGCTAAGGTTAAAAGGAAGCAACACCAATTTAGAAAACATGGAGAAATAAGTAGGGGTGTTTGGTGAGTCCTGATTTTGTGTTTACAATGGCAGATGGATGGGGATAGGAAGTCTGAAGACCTCCATTATAGCCTTTGGATGATGTCCTCAAGATAATAAAGAGACACGCAGAGAAATGACTTGATCATGTATATATTCTAACAAACAAACAAAAAACATTGCAAGCAAGTAACTGGACAGCTACCGAGCATTCCTTGAATGGATAAATGAATAATTGGAGGAAGGAAAGTGAAAAGTATGGCCAGGAAGCTATGGATGGAAACTCTGGAAGGAAGAGATGGAAAGAGGTAGGGAAACATTCTCCAGGAGGCATGCTTTTAGGCCTGCTGGCATCTCTCCAGACACACACACACATACATACATACATACATACATACATACATACATACATACATACATGCATACATACATACATACATTCATATTTAGAGACACCAACCTATGGTCTACAGTTGGGAATGATACAGCACCTGGGAGACTTGGGGATGTCAATTCTGAGTCCTTCCATGCTGTCTTTTAAAGAATACTTAAGATAGCAGAAGGCAGAAACAAGGAAAACAACCGGAAAGGTGTGGTGTGTGTGTGTGTGTGTGTGTGTGTGTGTGTGTTGGGGGATCTTTCTCTCAAAGCCGAATTAAGGTGGCATTTATTTTCCCATCAAGATGTTCCATAAGATTTATTGCTGATATTGTCGGTGCCAAAGTCAGCCCAGTGCTACACAGAACCAGCAGCACTGACCTTTACAGTACATTATACAATGGCAGTCGCCTTGGCCGGGAGTGGCTACATATTATTGAATTAAAGGCTCTAGATAGATATTTGAAAGAATCAAAAGGTCATAGAATTACTCATATAATGCACCATGAAGTATAGCCACACACTTTTTTTTTGGTCTTTTGAGTGCAATTAGTCTGAAGCCCACAGGGAAGTCACCAGATTGCAGTTTGTATATTGTGGGGACAGGAAGTGACCCTTGTGATTAGGTTGGGTAGCAGCGTTGTTTATTTTCTATTATTATCAATGCTTAGCATCATGATATTCACACAGCAGTCTGATAACATTGGTTCTGAAGTGTGCAGTAAGTTCTGGCTCCCACATAGAAGAATTTCCACAGGCAAATTGCTTAACCCCGCTGAGCCATACTTCCTTAACTTGTAAAAGGAGGGATAATACTGGGCAGCATAGTTAAGAGGATTAGAGGTTGTTTTCTCTGCTGAGCAAAGTTTCTATTATAAGACGCCTATTATTCGGGCATTAAGTCTTGCAGGGGTAATTTGTAAAGTGAGTTTTCATTTATTTAAAAAAAGAAGAAAACAGGTATGAAATGTTCTGTTAGGCTGCCTCTAAAATGTCCTCAGTCTTGTTTATGGCATTCTGTTGTTATTCTTGCTAACATACAAAGCAAAGGGTTTCTTCATGGCTTTGGAGTGTGAACGTCATTCCTCTTCATTCTTCTTTTTTTCTTCAATTGATGTGTCTCCATCCTCATGTCCCTCATCTGCTTGCCCCCTGCCTTACACAGGGGGGTTCTTTCTTCTGTTCTGGTGTCTCGGAGTCATGGTGTCACAGTGTCATGTACAATCCTTCAATCATTCTTTTATTTTTTCAGTCCTGCCCCCTTCATAAGCTCCTCCTCCCACGTCAATGCTCCACTTTTACTTTAAGGACCCCGGCTCTCCCTGCCACACACAAGTTAAAATCCGCAGCCTGTGTATGAGATTAAACAACAACAACAACAACAACAACAATCAATTGTCTTTCTGCAACTGGTTTATGTCACTTAACACAATGAACTCAGTTATACCCATTTTCCTGCAGTCAAGATTTCATTTTTTCCTTACAAAGGAGTGAAATATATTACTTGAGTATTCCTCGTTTTCCCCATCCATCATTTGTTTTTAAACATTTAGGCTAGTCCATTTCTTACTTTATGATACTGCAAAAAAAATAGATGTACACATGTAACTAAGGTATATTGATATAAAGAGCTATGGGTATATGCCTGGGAGTGATACACCTAGGTGGTATGAGATCTGATCTGTTTGGTGTGAGATGGAATCTCAAAACAATTTTAATTTGTATTTCCCTGATGGCTAAGGATGTCGAACCTTTCTTCAGTCGTCATTGAGAATTTTGCATCTATGTACACTGAAAGCAGTAGTCTATAGTTTTTTGTTGTTGTTTTGTCTTGTTCGTGTGTGTGTGCATGTGAATACATCCCTTGGATTTTGATGTTAGGTTTCTTAATTCATATCCTCAAGTTCTTCAGTCCTCCAAGCCATCTCCTCAGACCCTAGGTATTGCATTGATAAATTATCATCCTTACAAATAAGATTGATAACTCAGATGTAAAGCCAGTCTGCACTGGGTTCAGGTTCAGTGAGAGACCCTGTCTCAAGCTAACAATGTGGAGCATGACAAAGCAGGGTGTCTGAAACCATTCGATTGCTTTCATGGGACAAACACTTGTACACACAGATATACACACAAGCACGTACATATACACACCCAACATATTCAAGGAAAATTTGCCTAAACAACTATATATATTTTGGAAATAATCACAAATGTTGCTTGTGGGTTGTCTGGTCTCGGGTGTTTATTTCATCTGCTTCTTCAGACTGATAGACAGACCTTTTGTTTAAAAGACTGTTCCCAGCATTGAATTATTTCAGTCTTTGTCAAAAATTTTCAACAACTGATGAACACACAAATCATATATGGTAGATCTTTTACAGACACAAACACACATTTTCTCATACATGCACATTGCATGTGTGCATGGGTACAACCATATGACTATGTATACATATTACCATACACACACAAAGAAAAAGTTCTCTTCTGTTTGCTCTCTGTATACATGTACAAATGTGTACATCACACATATGCAGATAAATAGTTTTATCTATATATTTATACCATCTATATATGTAGATGTGCAAAAATACATATAAATATGTAAATGTTTGGGAATCGCTCCATCTCTTTCTCTCCTCTATAACTTGTTACTGTGACTTCACTTCCTACGTGTGAAACCGCAGAGCAATGTGCTTTTGCCTCCAGTACATTGTAAAATCAATACTGAAATCAGTAAAAATACCCTACAAGCTCTCTACCTGCCTCCTGGGTCCTTTCATCACAAAATGGTTGTTAATGAGTCATAGAAAGGACTTACCGAACATTAATATCAGACTACCTACAACAAGGTGCTAATTAAAATTAAGTCCCTTCTTCATTTAAGATGCAACGGGAAAGGAAATTTGATACAGGCCAAGCATCACTGTGAATTTTAATTAAAGGAGATTTGGGAGTGGGTGCACGTTAGAGAATCACAGAGGTCCATTCGGCAGATAGACGCGCCCCTCAGTTCGTCAGCCGCAGTGCGCGGCAGCTGAAGGTGCCCGCGTGTCATGGAAATCTCTCGCTTCTTCGCATCAGCACCATTTTCAGTGTAATTATGAGGTTCATCCTTGAAATTTGTTGATTTCATATTTGTCTGCATGTATGCTGACGAAAATTAATTAAACTTAAATTGAACACATCAATTACAGCACCTCTTCCAACACGTTATTCCTCCCTGATTATGTACCCTATAAAATTGCTTTAATTTTTAATTCTGTACTTCAAAGTCAAATAATAATATGTATTTCTAATTAAGCTTGCTTACATATCTCACTGCTGATTAA
Source organism: Grammomys surdaster (assembly GCF_004785775.1). Taxonomy (NCBI): domain Eukaryota; kingdom Metazoa; phylum Chordata; class Mammalia; order Rodentia; family Muridae; genus Grammomys; species Grammomys surdaster. Next base: position 45,195 of record NW_021620449.1, on the reverse strand, counting down.
ACCATTTTAATATTTTATGACATCAGTCACCTTAAGTTCCTACCTCTGGTGGCTCTTGCCTCTCTGCCTGCCTTTCCTACCCTGTATATCTATCTCATCAAGACATCTAAAACTACCTACTTACTTCATTCTGGTTTACAGAGAGAAAAATGTTCTATATTTCTGGTCTCAAAATGAGGACAAAGTGAAGAAGACAGCTTTAAAATGGTGAAAGAAATATCTTGGATACCATTGCAAGCATGCGTAAGTTGGTTTGGTTGGTTTTCCTCAGCTTCCCTGTAGCTTGCCAACAGCTAAAACTTGACTTTTAAAGTCTCAGGAGTTGAATTCAGGACAGGCCTGGCATCCTGATACAGACAGCCCTGACCTCAACCTCACTGTGCTGACCACATTACAAGGTAATCTTTCTGAAAAGAGAATCATACAATGATGAAATGGAGCTAACATCTCACCCATAATTACCACACCCAATTTCTCTGATTATTCTATCGCCTCCTTAGAAAAGGCCACAGCTGAGAGAAAAGCTACGTGTAGAAGGGTTAGAGCAAAACATTCTGGGGAAAACCATTCCTAAGGAGTAGAATCTGGAAGGCAGTTCAAGACCCTTTGATCCTATGACGTCCCATACTGCCTTCATTCCTTCTGGGCCAATTAGCTGCCTTAATGCATTGTTTTAAAAATTCGGTTGATATGCAACAATGCATTGCTGCTAACTCAGTGCTTTAGGTCTTGGAGTCTGGAGAACATTACGTCATTATATGTGAGCTATCTAATTCTTGTCCTGCATCCCTTCCCCTTGCTTTACTTATTCCGTTTAGTTGTCACTGAGGTCATGCAGGTCACAAGTCTGCACAGGAGGAATTAAATTCCAGGCTTATTTATGCCAACAGAGTGTGGTCCCCCACTAGGACCTGTTTTATACCACAGGTTTAAAACACTTGGATTGAGATGATCACTTAAAATAGTTAAATATGGAAAGAGGACTGAAGATGACCCTTACCTGTCATCCCAGCACTCAGGAAGCCAAAGCAGGCAGATTTAAAGCCAGCCTGGAGTGTAGATTGAATCAAGAAAATAAATTTTAAAAGTAAGAAAGGAAGGATAGAAAGAAATAGAAAAGGAGAAAGAATGAGGAAAGGAGGGAGGGTGGGAGGATGACAGTCAAATGGAGTGCCAAAGGAAGAAAAATCTGTAAAACATATATCCTATTGCCTCAAAGTATGAGAATATGATACCAGAAAACAAGTAAATGAAGGTGCTAAAATGTCTTCTATGAAGTCATGGCAGCTACCCTTCCCTGCAGAGGGCTTGCACAAGACTGAGCCAGTGAACATTCAGTCAGTTATTGATGGAGGGAAGGCTCATGGGCCTTATCTCACCCCAGCCAGCAAATGGCAACAGAGAGCTACTGGAAGACAGGAAGTCATTGCAATTGGGTAGCCACAGGTGAGCCATTTGGGTTCCAGAGATGTCTCCCATCTTGCCCATGTAAATAATCATGGTGAGCCTCAATGTATCACAAAGCAAAAATGAAACAAAAGGACGGGAAAGTGGGATGGGGACTTGGTGGGAAGAAGGGTGGAGTATGGGTGGAAGATTAAAGGTGGAGGAATGAGGGTCATCTGAATATATACTATACATGCACAGAATTGTCAAATGATATATTTAAAGACTTTATAGAGGGCCGAAAATGTAAACTATTAAAACTGACTATATCAGAATTAATAGTACTCCATCAAAATATAGTATAGAATGGAAAATAATCCAAAAATCAGATACTTTCAGATCCTATGTTGTAAGGGTATCCTGAAACAGTAAACAAACAACCCATTTTTAAAACATGTAGACAAAGAGAATGTGTAGCCCCATGTGGAGGGCTGCACAGACTCATTCCATTCACAAAGACAGATGCAAATGCAAGAGCATGATCAGGACAGCAAGGGAGTGTGGGGCCCAGGTCACCTCTTTAACCTGTTTATACAAGTGAAGCCTATGCCCCAGGGAACCAGGAATCCAAAAGGAAAGTGGATCATTTCCCCTCACCTCTAGTACTTTCTCCTTTTTCTTTTTCACCAAAAGAATGGTGTTAGAGGAAAGGAAGTCAATGGGAGGGGTCTTAAACTCAGGTAAGACGTGGCCTCCCCTTAAAGCCAGTGATTTCTGAATACTGGGGCCTCCTCTACCCAAAGAATCAGTTCCTCTGGCCAATAAACTTGACATTTGTTTTGTTGTATTCTTTTTGTCTTTTAACTCTTTTTCATCAATGCAACCAGAGCCTAGCCAGTATCAGAAACCAAATGCTCTTGATGTAAACACTTTGTAATGTTCCACCTCCTGATATTTGAGCACAAGAGACTGAACTTGAGATGGGGGGTGGGGGGTATGTTTAAGCCTCAGCAGAAGGAGACAGACACTAAACACCTTCCAGAACAGAAAAAGACCTCCTAAGATAATTAAGCATCACAGTGTGACCAGGTGAGTCCTTCTCTATGAATGAGGGCTGTGGGCCTGAGTCAGGGACTTAGACTGCCCCCGAAAGACGTACTGCATATACTGATTTGTTTTTCTGAGTCTCAAGGGAATCTCTGTGGTCAGTTCTGCCTGCTGAGCCTCTTGCCACTGTCTGTAGATGGGCCTCAAAGATCTTACATCGTATTCATTATTTTATTTTGAAACAGTCTTCATAATGTAGCCTAGGCTGGCCTCACATTCACTATTTTGCTTTCCTCTACCTTCCCAAGTGCCAGGGTGGCAAGCATGTACCACCATGGACAGCTCTCACTTAGGTTTTCTGAGCACGAACTAGAACCCTGACTTCCACTGGTGATTGTTTAGGTGCCTAACTAATCCCCTTCATCTTGTGGTACTTTCAAGGATTTCAAATTGCTTTCCTGTTCGTTATCAGAGTGGGCTCTCACAAGTAGGCATCAACTTTTTCTGCTTTTCATCAAAGACAAATGCCTTTCTCTTAGCTACATACAGTGCCCAGGAACGGTTAAAATTGCTCTAAAATGAAAGTCTTTTGAGGGCCGATGCAGTGCTTTGTGTGACTCCTTCCTGGCACACACATTTTCTTATCCTGTTGAAGAAGGCTATTCTTCATATACTATTCAGGAAACGAACCTCAACTATCAAAATTCTGTTAGGCTCTGACACCAAGCACTGACCTTTTGGCCTTTCAGACCAGTTAGAGTCTTTCAATTTTTATGTAGGTTGCATCCTACCTGCCAGCAGCAGCTGCTTGGCCTGCAGTATGGCAGGAACCCTGATGGCTTTCTGAAGGTTCCCGGAAGATGAAGCCAGTTATAAGGTGTCACCGGGATGTGTTTACATCTGAATTAACCTGCTGACTCACAGCAGCTCGCCGAGTCAAGAAAAGCATGATGTTGGATGTGAGACATGCAGGATAAGGTGCTGGGCAGGTTTCGTGCCAAAGCTTTCAGCTTCTCAACTCAACTCAACCCAACTTAAATAAAACACAATAAAGTAAAAAACTAAAATATAAAACATCAATTTGTATTTTACTCACAGCAACCTTCAATGCGTGTTAGAAAGTTAATTGGGTCACCATACCTGCTTCTAAGCATGGTATGACCTCACACTGAGAAGCGTAGGTGATCTAATCCAGACACATTAACAGCAATGGTGAGAACAAAGGGTTTTATTCAAGGTTATAAGTCTGTGACCTTGGAAGCCAAGGAGATGATGGTACAAGCATGATGACCCAAGTTCAAAGCCTCAGTACCAATGTAAACAGCTAAAGAAAGCAGTACCTATCTGTCGTACTGGGGAAGAGTAGCAAGCTATGTGAATCTGAGACAGAGGATCCCTGGATGCTAAATAAACAAGCAAGTAATGAGAGAATCCAGCTAGCATTGCCCTCTGGACTCCACACAAACCTGCATGTATATCCATGCTTACACACCCACATGAACATGTACCTCCAACACACACAAGACAGCTTGAAATATGCTAGACCAGGTTTATTCAGATCGTCAGGAAACAAAAGGGATGTAAGAATTAATTTTTATATACCAACCAGGAGAGGTCAACGTGTAGTGTGTTCATTAGGCCTCTGGGGAAGATAAATACTGAAATCAGAGTAAACTGATGAAGATCTCCCTCCGCATTGTGGGTAGACATCATGTAATCTTGTTGCTTGCAGGTCAGGAAGCTGCTGAGTGTGTAACGGGCACACTAGCTCCAGGTGAGGTGTTGGGTGTCAGCATCAGAGGGCCTGTGTCTTGGACCTCAAACCCCAATGTGGGCAGGAGGATTGTTTCTCTTTTCTCTCCTAGTTCTTCAGCTGGACGTATCTTGGTCTTCTGAGCCTCCATAACAAATAACGCAAGGCTTATCGTAAAGTTGCTCTTTCAAGTACCTATCTTGTCCACCTGTCTGTCACCTATCTTTATACCTGTCTTCCACTTCTCTGCTATTTGTTATATAATATCCATCTATTATCAATCAAATTATGTATTATCTATGTACATGTATCTATTGTTTGCTTTTCTATTTTTATCATGCATATATCCATATTATCAGTAAATCTATCTGTCCGTCTGTCTGTCTATCATCAATCTCTAACCCATCCACTCCATTAGATCAGTTTTCCAAGAGTAGATTTCATTGAAGAGTTGGGGTTGCAAAGCGAGCATTTTCCATAGGAAACCGATTACCTGGTCATCTCATTTTAAAATCAGTTGCATCCTGCTTTGCACAGCCTGTTCTCTGCATGTTCATTCTTTGTTTTGAGCATAGATTGATTGTGCACAGTGATGAATTTTAGAAGAATATTTTCATACAAGTGTCTAATGTACTTCAACCATGCTTTCTCCTCCCCCACACTCGTAGCCTACAGTGTTTTATCTTTGATTCCCTCTCTTTAGTTTCCCAGCTCTATCTAAACAGTTTTGCTTCTGTTTTCATGTCAGAGATATGTGAATGATTTTTATTGATCTGCATAACATCTCATATAAGTGAGAGAAGTAGATGTTTGCGGGTATTTCTGAGTCTGAATTACATTGCTTAATATGACTATCTCCAGTTGCATCTGATTTCTGAAAAGGCTCAGTTTTGTTTTTCTATACAGCTCAGCAAATTTCTGTGTGTCTGTGTACCACATTACCTTTATGTCTTCCTATGTACATAGGCCATCCTGTAACCTGGGCACATAAGTCAGTCTGTTACCTGGAGAATGTAGGTCATTCTGTAACCTGGGCACATAGGCCATTCTGTAACCTGGGCACACCAGCCATTCTATAATGTGGACACATTGGTCTTTCTGTAACCTGGCACATAGCCCAGTCTGTAATTGAGCTATCACTAAGAGCACTGCAGTAAGCATCAGTGAGTTAGTGCCTTTACTGACTTGTGACATTCTTTCCCTTTCTGTCCTCACTCCCCCGCCCTTCCTCTTCCTTGTGTTCCTGTTTCCTCTTTTTGTTCTCCTATATCTTATCCATCTGTTAAACTTATTGCATGTTTTACTAACTTCTTCTTTATAAAGAGATTTTAAACAGAATCAAGTAAAGTAAACAGGAAAATAACCATTGGATCTACTCTATGATCCACCCTTTTCTAAAAACCCAGCTGGCAGGCAAGTGGCCATACGTGGTGCTTTCCCTTTTTTCTATCCCAGCTATCAATCACATGTACAGTCATTGAGTTATTGATTTATTTACATCTTTATTTGCATCGTTGTCATCCTTCTTTATAGGATGGTAGGCATATTGGTTTGATTCCTCTTTCTCAGTGATGTGTATAATGGAAACCAGAATCTGCTTCAGAGTCATAACACTCTAACACAGTGAGAGCAGGTTTTTCACTGAAGAGGCTATGAAGGGAGCTTAGGAACACTGGAGGTATGAGGGAATATTATGTTCTTTTCCGAGTGAATATGGAGTGATGGACTAAGACACAGCACCATCCTGAGTGGATGTCAGGCCTCATGTGGTAGACTATATAGGTACACAGAACAACTAAAGATGCTTAGATTAGATTTTCAGGCATCTTTTAAAAGTCCTGTGCACCTTACAGTGGACCTCCTTCATATGTTGTAGCTAGTGGGTGCCCAAGGGAGTCTAACATAATCTAGGATGAGAGAGAGAGACACCACTTCAAAAATTTGGGTATGCCTTCAAACTTTTTCCTTCCATGTATTTAGCCCATGTTGGAAGATGAAACACTAGTGCAAAATAAAAGCACTTTTAAAAATATAAAAAGCAGATTTCTATAAAATTCCTCATCTGTCCACAATTGTGTTGTAAAGCCTTACCTGTCATAGACAGAATGAAATGTCACAGTGGCTTCAAACAAGTGGAAATTATTTTTCTTCAGTAATAAGCAGTTACTTCTGATTGCTCTGAAGAGGCCTATATTAATAATGATAATTATAGTCGTTCATATATCCCTGCATGGAACTTTATAGAGCAGCAAAAATGTTCTTACAAGCCATTTCTTCTTTAATAGCTTTGTCAGGAAACAAGGTCTTATAAGGAGGACTTGGTCTGAAGAATGAGAGCCAGACTGGTTGAGATGTTGCATACAGCATCTAGCAGACATCCTCACATGGATAGGGACACACAATGTCCATGCCCACCCGTTGTCACCCTGACACAAGGACAGAACCATCGTACTCTGTCAGAGATACAGACACTTGCTCCCTGTCTTGTCTTCTGTCAATGTCTAATCTTACACATATTAAGGACTAAGAGTGAGTATGGCATCCCAGCAAATAAGTGAAGCCAAGAGACATAGAAATAATCCAACAGCGAGATTTCGTAAGACAAGTTTAGAAACAGATGGGACGAATAAAGCATCTATATAAAACGGTTCTGCAGAAAGGCAATAAATAGGCAGACAGACATTTCGAGCCTTAAAATAAACTTCAAGGGGGGGGGGTCAGGTTATGCATAAGCCTTAGAACCTGGCAGTGCATTGAGTGGTCCACTTCACACCTATTCTAATGTCTGATTCATTTATCTAGAATGTGAGGTCAGTGGGAGCCCACATTCATTGTGTGTCTCTGAAGACTGCAAAAGAAATATGAATGGGAACTATGGACACAAAACTAAACCATAAACCACTTTGCAAATGAGAGTTAATTATTTCCTGTCTGCTCCTATTCAGAACTGCAGAGAGAATACCAACACTGTAGGTAGGGCAAGCATAACCAGGGGCAAAGAAAGCATCAATATGCTAATCTCCAAATTGAAAGTTTTAGAGCCTCTTATTTGCATATAGCCTAAAATCCCTTCGAAAGTAGCTGCAATGTGCTTCGTTTCTTTCAAAACCCACATATTGAGTTGTGATTAATTTATTATAGATGAAGCAATGTTTTCCTTTTAAAAAGTTTTCTTCTCTGTTGTGCCAAAGGGACCAGTAGAAAATTTAGCATGTTTTCTGTTCCATAGAATATGCATAGTGACATCAATAATAAATAGCATCTCCCGCAGTATAGAGTGTGAGACACTTGTTCACAGAGCAGAGTCACTCATTCGCAGTGAGCTAAAAATACCATAGTGACAAACTCTAGGAAAGGAAGAAAAAGAAGATTTCTGTGTTTGTTACCCAAGGACAGAGCCTTGCCTAAACAGTCCAAGGTGTCCTTGTTATCGTCTCTCAGTATACGTTAACACCGTAATATATTTGAGGGTGTGTGGCTACGATGTTCCCTCTGCAATGCAGATTTCCACACAAAGGACTTCATTTATCTCTCAAGAACAGCACTCTGCAATGCTGGATAATGTAAGAAATCAAAAGTTTATTAGTGAAATAAAATGCTTGTTCAAAGAGGGAATGGATGCGGGGGTCTTAGTGAGTCACACTACATATGGATTATATTTCTATGACCAGTGTGCGGAATATCTGCTCCTGTGAGCTTGTTTGAGCAGAAAAGAGCTAGCAGGTGACAGTCCCAATGGCACATTTTCACAGGACTTTGTCCTTCCTACAAAAATAACCACAGACAAACAAAATTCTATGAGGCATGTGTCAAAAGTCAGATTGCTGAAGTAGTTTTTGTTGAGCCTAGATAAGCTTGGGCTATGGAAGCTTTTGTTTCCTCCATTGTTTGGCTGTTGTAAGCAGACAGAAACAGTGGCAAGTAGCACCCAGGGGCGTTATTATCCTTGTGCTAGCCTTGGGTATCAGGACTTTAGTTATTGGCTATAGACAGGGATACAGCTCTCAAACTGGGGTCTGAGATCCTGGATTCTGAAGACCCAATGATTCTCTGGAGCTCTTCTAGATAACAGGTTGGGTGTGGTCTCTTCTATCTTCTTAGAAACCTTCTGTTCTTCTTTAGTCAACATCCTGCTTTTCATGTCCTCTTCTTCCTCTTTCCTCCTCCTCCTCTTCATCATCATCACCACTGCCACCACCACCACCACCATCATCACCATTATCCTCAACTACCACCATCATCATCACCACCACCATCATCATCATCTCTTGCTCTGCTGCTTTCTTTCTTCCTGCTCAACCTACTCATGAACTATTTGTCTTCTTGATCTTCATTCATCAGGTTTCCTGACATACTGTACAATCAGAGGCTGCTACTAGGTTGATGCAGACTGTCTGGGAGACACCCACAACTGCTCCAGACCTGGTGGCCTACTCAGGAACTGTTCGGCTAGGAATTGTGATCACTCAGGCATGGGTACTCACCTATTACCAGGTGGGCAGAATTATGGACAATGTGCCACCCAGCCCATAGCACCAGATGAATTGAAATCTACTGGCACTTGGGGACAAATCCACCAACTTAGCCATTTTGGGGGGTCTAGCATCATTTTTATGTCCAATCTTTCTTCCTGTTACCAGCTCAGCGCATACTATTGAATTCAAATGTGGATAGCAAGATGGCTCCATGGATTCAGACACTTGCTGAGCTTTATGGTGTGAAACCAAGAGAGGCTGCACAGGGCCATCTCCCTTATGACTGAGTAAGAGAGGCAGCAATCTGCTTCTACACAGCCCCAGAAGCCATGTTTGGATAAATCGCAGCCTGGCCTCTTAATACAGGTTACAGTAGTCCCTCCCTTAGGGGAGATGTTCTCCCTCTGGCCAGAATGGAAAAGATCCAGCAGTCATCAAGAGTTCAGGAAGGCTTTTGTAGCAAATTGCTGGGTCTAAGTTGAGAGACTACACCTGTAGGAACCAGAATAATCAGCTTCATTCTTTGCACAATTGTGTCAAGGTGTGTCCAAGAATGTTGTTAGATAGCTGGGATTGACATAAGTACAGTCCAGCTGGATGTTACAACTGATAGACAATCTCTCTACTCAAGGAACCAAAGGAGAGGTCAACAGCTCTTAGTTAGATAGTAAAATTTCCCCATTCCCCAGTTTACAGGAAGTTGAGCTTCCAAGAGTCTTTACATTTAATTAATTTGACATTAAGGTGCTGGAGAGACATATTGCTCTTGCAGAAGAACTGAGTTTGATTCCCATCACTCATGCTGGGCAGCTCACATCCACATGTAAGTCCAGCTCCAGGGGACCTGACTCCTTTCCCTGGCCTCCAAAGCCACTGTACTTATGAGTACATACCACACAGAGACATACACATATACATATGACTAAAACTAAAATCATATTTAATGAAGACATATTTATCACTAACACTAACAAAGACTTTGCAAAACTTTACACTTTCTTGGTGGCCAAAGAGGGATGAGTCTCCCTCATCTGTCTCCTGTGGAAAATCATAATGTGGAAGGTTACATAACTAGCAATGGAAAAAAAAAAACCTCTTCTACAAGCATGAGACTTAGACAACACAAAATGATTGCATGGTATGATGAATATAGAATTATACTTCTATTTCTATGTGGTATTGATCATCGGCAGCAAGGTTGTCAAATAAACTATGCAAATTTTAAATCTGAATTTGAAAATGAGGTTCTGATAGCTGCTGGAGAAAAATGCATCTTCGTGACAAAGATTTAACGGCTCCAAATCTCATAACCTTCAAATCCTGCATGAAAATCTGTTAGAGGAGGATGTCTAGGAGAGCAAACAAAATTATAGCAGCAAGCTCACTGGATATACTGTAAATAACTGAGCTAAAGAGTGAATGTCCTGAGATTGTAACCAAAAAGAATTAGAGGTTATGCAACATATATTGAAGAAATGTCTGGGTATGGTGAGATTAAACTAGTACCCCAAACCTGGGAGAGGGAGTTCATGTTTTGCTTTGATAACCCTTTCTCAGATGACCTTGAGTTAAGCTACTTGTCCACTTTCTACATACATAAAATATCTAGTCTACCCAAGGGTATCATTGAAATGATGACCTTAGAAAATATGTCAGGAATTTTCTTGCAAATATATTGGAACATGTATGCATCTGTGATCACATGTGTTTGTCATGTATGAACTTACAAGTACATATTTATTTTTCTTATATTCAAAGAACATAGGATTGATTAAATACTAAGTCATGCCTTGTGAAATATCCAAAAGAAGTTTAAAAATATACTTAAGGAGGGCATAGACCTAATATATTTTTAAAATTATACATGCACAATCCCAGGCAGGATTTGCTTTGTTGAAAGTAAGACAATTTCCCTTACATTTAGTGCCGTGTATTAGCTCCAAAAAGAATGAGTGCTTCTACACGGTACTGAGGCAAGAGGTTATATTCTGGCAAATAAACTTTAAAATAATATATTTCCTAATTAGCATTTAAAGCATTTCTTGTCATAAGCATAACACTAAATCGTGCCTGTCTGCATGAGTAAATATTTTTAATATTACCTTACAGAAAATTATTTTGTCACTTAAAACTGTGTAATGTGTTTGAGATAAGTTTGTTCAGTTCATTTACTCACCAGCCTTTGTTTAGCTGTTGTCTGTTCTAGTCTCATCCTGTTGCTATGACAATACAATGAACAAACTGGGTACTTCATGGTATAGATCACAGGGCATCATGAAGGGAAGTCAGGGTAGGGACTTGCTGCCTGGCTCCCTTACTTACACTCAGGTACAAACCAGGATCATCTTCTCAGGGATGGTACCACCCACAGTGAACTGTGACCACCAGCATCAATTAACAATTAAGATAATATCACTCAGATAGAACCACAGCCCAGCTTGATCTGGGTAACTCCTCCATTGAGTTCCTCTTTTCCCACATAAACCTAGGTGAGTTCCCCAGTTGCACGTAGATGTTTGGTTAAACGTGGAAGCCTTGTTGTAAGAGAACATCTCTTGTAAACCAGGCTAGTCCTGAGTTCTCTGAGTAGCTGAGGATGTCCTTGAGCTCCAGAGCCTCCTGTCTCTGCCTCCTGAGGGCTGAGACTATGGATATATGCCACCACACCTGGATTAAGACCTACTTTGAAGCCCATTCAATATTAGGCATAATTGATTGTCCAAGCGACGTTGCAGCAGGCATTGATTAGCCAACACTTTTGTTGTGAAGTGAGTCAGCACACAGAGTCACATTTTAATCATTGGCTTCTAACTCAAGACACCCCCAGAGATTCAATAATAATGTTTGCTCGGCATCTGTGGAAATCTAAGAGGCAGCTCTATGTTCTGTTTGATTCTAAATGCCGAGCTCCTGATTTTTAAACTCATTACAGTGCCAGTCCCTGACTGCCGAAGTGACGGCTTCAGTGCAGAGAGAACTACAGATGCAGATCCATACATTGTTTAGATGAGAGGATGCCATAACTAAGATAGTGATCGTCAAAGTACGCGTGCTTTTCATCCCTGAAATAGAAGTTAAGGGCACAAATAGTGGAACAGATTTCTGAATGTCTCCTCACAGTCTCTGTGTGACCTTGGGAATGTTTCTTAACTTCTTATACCTCTGGGGTCTCCTCTGTAATACGGAAAATTTTAATTCCCCTCACAGGGTCACCATGGGGATTAAACACACTGGCATAAAAGAGCTTAGAGAACTCTTGAAGAATAGTGAGCACTCTATAAATACGTATCTTCGTTTAAGAAATGTTGTGATTTCAAACATGGGATTTTCTATCGGTAACATGGGGAACAGAACAAAACCGAGATGCTAGTGCCAAGTAGCCTGAGACAAATAGCAGTAAATCCAAGGATAAAAGGGCAGTCCTTAATCGCAGTGTGAAGCAAGGGAAGTGGCTTAGACAGTAAAGTGTTCACCTTGTAAGCACAGGGTCTTAAGTTCTATCCTCAGCATACACGTCAAAAAGATGAATACGGCATTACATACTTGTAATACCACCAGTTTGGAGGCAAAGAAAGGTTGATTCTAGAGACTCCCTAGCCAGCCACTCTAGCTGTCTTAGAGATCCCTGACCTATATTCTGTCTCACAATGTGAATCATGCTTGAAGATCAATACTCAGTGTTGCCCTCTAGCCTCAAACATTGCCCTCTAGCCTCCAATTAATTAAACATATACACAGGTACATGCGTGCACATACATACACACACACACACACACACACAACTAATGCTAGATCTTCATCATCACCAGTGCTATGAAAATAAAAAGAAGCATGCATAGAAAAGACATTGCTGAGTCCAGAAAACTCTGAGTACTAGGCAAAAGCATCAGTTGCAATTTGAGAGATGCCTCAACGGTTAAGAACATTTTGTGATCTTCCAGAGGACCCAAGTTCAGTTCCAAGCACCCATACTGGATGCTCACAATGACCTATAACTTCAGGTCCAGGGGAGACAACACCCTATTTTCAAGTTTGAGGGCACTTGTACATATGTGGCATACATGCACAGCATCATACCTAAAAATGGAAATAAAGCTTTAAAAAAAGAAGAGAAAATTTTCTGTAGTGAAAAGCACTGCCGAATAGCTGGCTTTGAAGAAAGTTTTTTTCCCTTTCTTTATCTATGTTTAATATCTCCAAAACATGGCTTATGTACCTGGTCCAATGGACTGAAGGAGGGAGGTTGTTACTTTTCACTTTATGAGCTCCTAACAAGAGACCACCTCACCTATCTCAATTGTCAATTGTCTTGAGTGACTTGAGATATTTTATATAAAGAACTCACAGTGATGCAAAGGAAAAGAAATTCTGACACATTCTGATTGCAAAGTACATTGTAAATTGTCAGATAAGCAAAGCACAAGCCTGAAATATCTCATTGCCAAATGCCTAGGTAGTAGGGAAACATGATTAGCCATGTCTCTTAGAAGAATTTCCTTAAAATAAAGGCTATTTAACAAATTACTGGAAAGCACTGGGCCACTGGGCCCACTCAATATTGTTAAGACTTGTTGAAAAAAATTGTGTGTGTGTGTGTGTGTGTGTGTGTGTGTGTGTGTGTGTAATGTTCATTCGTATATATGCCACATTGTGTACAGATACCCATGGAAGCCAGAAGATGGTGTCTGATCACTTGGAGCTAGAGTTAGAGATGGTTGTGAGACACCTGACGAGAGGCAACTGAACTTGGGTCCTTGAGAAAACCAGCAAATGATCCTAACCACTGAGCCCTCCCTCCATCTTTCCACCCAATTTTTCCCTCAGGTTCATTCTTCTATAAATTCTATAATTTACATACAGCTACTCCAAAACCTAGCAAGAGTCACAAGTTTCAGGACTCGAAAGCCTCAACCAAGTGGGTGAATTCTTGGTAACATAAGTTAGGTCAGAAAGTCAGTAGATGGTCTGAGTCCCTGGTAGAGACGATATCATTCTTACAGTGAGATGCCTTATAATTGAGTGATCATTTCTAAAAGAACATAGAACAATTAACATCCAAAGACAGACACAAGAGACTGAGGCTGGAGAGATGCTCAGTGATTAACAGCACTGGCTGCTCTTGCAGAGGTACAGGTTTGGTTCTCAGCACCCTGATGACAACTTATAACCACGTATAACTCCAATGGTAACTGATGCCTACATCTGGCCTCCATGGGCACCGTAGATATATGGTACACATACCTGCAGCCATACATGTTACTCTCTAACTATCATTTCTCAGTAACCAGCAGTGTCATGGACAGAGACCTTCAATAGAACAGGGCTCCTCACAACATTCTTGCTGACACTCCTTGCATCTTGGGATCCAGCAGCACCTCTTATCTCTTATGTATCCTCTGTCTAGTGGGTCAGACATGCTGCCTCCCTCTCCCCAGAAGTAAAGTCTCATCTTGTTATTGACATTTCACACTAATGGTACACAAAATCTCTGCGCTTTCACTGCCTACCTTCAAAGACTCTATCCAACTGCTGCTCTTTCTAGGATTCTCCTTATGTCATTTCCTAGGCTTCATCAGTTCTGTGGGATCTTTTAGGAATTTGTGCTTGTGTCTCTCACCACACAGGCTGAGTAATCACTGGGATTGAATTTCTGCCATCTTTGAGCACTTCACTGCTTCAGAAAAACACGTGACCTTGAATTGTACTCTAAACACATTTACAGGTGTTAGGTGTACCTCAAGTTCTCTGATGTGTTCACCTCATGAGGAGAGATTGCTCTGTGAATTGTGAGCATGCATTTCTTAAAAAAAAAAAAAAGCCATATTGCATTGTTTGGAAAGCTTTCTCCTTACCATATAGTCACATGATTTAATTGTTGTGCTGCCTTCAGTGATTTTTAATAATCAACCACTTGGCATAATTTTAAGAAAGTACCAATGAGTCCACAGGAGTTACTTAATTGTTATATAATCATTATTTCTCCTAAAACAACTTATTCTTTGCTGATATGGTAATGGCAGTCCATTAGGTGTCCATTAGGGTATTCCTTATGGAACCTGACACAAGAGACAAATGCTACCATTTGTAAATTAATGTTTGTTTTATGAAACAAAAGACCTTCCCTTCTAAATGATGCTGTGCTGTCTGGTGTCTGTGACAGAGAATGGAACAGCTGGAAAAGGACATTATTGTAGGGACAGTGTGATAGCTGTCAGAGCAAACCTGAGCAGGCTTAAGATCACAGTTAGACACTCCTCAGGGTGCTATTGCAGACACAGCTGATACTGGCTCTCTACACTTATTTTTGGCCTGGCTTTTTCTGGGTTGAATTGCTCAAGTACCCCAGAACATTGTGCCTGGCATTGCTACTCACTGGACTGAGAGAGCACCAACAAACTAGAAAAGAAAAACTTTTAAAGATCAAACAAAAATCTAGTCCTCTCAAAATTACATTTCAACTTTTAAAATATACATGTTTCTGTCTAAATCTAAAGTTCATTTATATTTTCAGTTATGCACTACATAACAAATGTCTTGATGAAGTCTTTGGATATACAGTAGACTTAAAATAACTATATCTTTGATCCAAAATTTGGACCATGCTCTCTGTCCAGCAGAGTCAGGAAAAAGCCATCAATTATCTGGCTAAGAATCCACTATACCTACACATAAATAGCACATTGTCCAACAAAAACAAAAATTTACTGATTGTGTGTATTTTTCGTATTTGTGTTATATGTGTACATGTGTATGTGCACATTGCAGAAAGCAGAGATCAATGCCTTCTGTCCTTGATAATTCTCCTCATAACTTTTTGAAAGAGGGTATCTCACTGACCTGGAGCTCCCCTATTTGTCTAGACTGGTTAGCCACTAAGTCCCTTGGACTCCTGTCTCTATCCCCAACTCTATGTACCCCAGTGCTAGGATCACAGACATGAGTCAGGTATAACTATTTACATCAGTCCTTGGGATCTAAATTTGGGACCTCACACTTGTGTGGCAGTCATGTTACCAATTGCCTCATCTCCCCAGCAACAGCTTTTTGTTTTCGTATGCTGCTTCAGCTACTAAAAGTACCCTGTGTTTATTTCACTCCTATGTTTTCCATGTCAAGCTCTGCTCATTCCTGTTTGCCTTCTGGAGTTTGCTTGATCAACCCTTGTCTCCTTTCTGCAAAATATCTCAGTGTTAGGCATCATGTCCTATCATCTGACATCTAATTATGCTCCTCAAATTACTATGTAATTGAAGCTTCTAAGTGATATGACATACAGTCCAGGTAGCTTACAAGATATCCTCTAACATGTTAAGCATAATAGAATGTTAAGTAGATCCTTGATGATATGCATATGAAATGATTGTTTTGTTGAACACTGGTAATTCAATGAGTTCATAATCGAACTACCTATGCTACTAAACTATGCCCTGGGGGACATTTCATTTACTTTAAAAATGGATTGAGATATATTATAAAATAAATTACATATGAAATGAATTGTGTGTCTAAAAGGTGTAGATTAGACATTAACAATCACTGGGGAATTTCAGTGATTTGACACTGAACACAGGTTGCTAGTACCTGGAAAATGAAGAAGAATAATTCTGCTTTATGAAATTTCATACCAACGAAAATTAAAATATTTTGGGACACTGAGTTCAGGAAAAAATATAATTTTCTTATTGAAAATAGATTCTTTCCTCATAAAACCACAGTTTTCCCTCCCTCCACTTCTCCCAGCCCCTTGAGCTCCGCCAGATCCATTCCTCCTCCATTTCCTCTTCAGAAAACAGCAGGCAGGCCTCCAAGAGATGACACCCTAACAGGACAAAACAAGATATAATACGACAAGGCAAAGGCCCTCATATAGAGTCTGGACAAGGCAACCTGACTAAGGAAAAGAGTCTCAAGACCAGGCAAATAGACTCAGAGCTATACACCTGAGTGTAGCTTTGTTCTCTGAGGTGATGAGGTATAAGGGATATCTTCCTAAATCCTGGAACTCAGAGGATCTCTGTCAGGTTTCATAATACCTTCCAAAGCTGAATGTATCAGAAATTTTTTTCTATGAGAAAAAAGGAAAATATAAGCTTGCTGAGCAGGGGCAGGGAGCTTCAGTTGATAGTGTTCAATCTCCCGTGAAGGTCAACACACTTTACAAGACGGTCCCAACAAAACAAAGGCAGTTTATTAAGAGACTCTGTAATTAGGACAATATTCCCATATGGGACAAGAAAACAGAGATAAAAATATGTTTGCCTCGAATGATCTAGATCTGCAAGAAGATAAACAGTATTTTAATTAAAAGTAAGCATGTCTAAAATGTTCAAGCAGTACTCCTGAGCACAGCAATGAAAAGTTCTCTGTCTTTAGTTCACCCTTGGAGATAATTAAATTTCAGAGTTTCTGCTTTAAATTTTTCTGATGATTTCCAACTGATGTCTATTACTCTCTTAATGTTATCAGATTTACAGTTTACAGTGTACTGATTTGCTCCATAGTAGAAGAATGCGTGTGTGTGTGTGTGTGTGTGTGTGTGTGTGTGTACAGCTGTACAGCTATGGGATCATGGGTGTATGTGAAGGTCAGAGGTCAACCTTAGGTGTCATTACTCATTACTGTCCACCTTGCTTCTGGGACAGGGTCTCTCACTAGGATCTGTGATTCAATACTTAGGCTAAGCTGGCTGTTCAGTGAGCCACAGGGAGCCTCCTGTCTCCACCTCCCCAGTGCTGGAATTGAAAGTGTGTGCCTTTTTATTTGGGTTTTGGGGATTGAACTCAGGCTCAAGCACTTTCCTGACTGATCTTAGTCCCTAATTGAAGATCCTGCTTGAAGATGAATTTTGATTCCTACTCCTATTCTCACCTTTCTCATCTTACATTCTCAGTATTTTTAACAAACATAAGAGCCATGAGAATTTACTTTTACTCTACATTCTTCTAGATAGTGAAATTGAAGGTGACCATAAAGACCCCCCACTTTAGTCTTTCTTCTTCCTCCTAATGCTTTTTAATATGTAGCCAGTTGTTGTGCCACACACCTTTAATACCAGTGCTCCAAAGGCAAATGTATGCTATTATCTGTGAAATCAATGCCAGACTGTTGTATGTTGCAAGTTTTATGGTAACCAGGGCTGCATGAGACACTGTCTCACCAGACAAACAACCAAATTGTTCATAAAGTATTTATTTTCTGTAGTATAATTCTGCTTTTATAAAATACTTATTTTCTGAGCTATAATTCTACTTTTAACTTCAGTGCTTTTCCTCTGATTTGATTTTTAAATTAGAAATCAATCAGCAGGCCCCATGGCTCCAGCGTATATGTAGGGGAGGATGGCCTTGTTGGGCATAGGTGGGAGAGGAGGTCCTTGGTCCCTTGAAGGCTGGAGTCCCAATGTGGGGGAATTCGAGGACAGGGAGGTGGGAGTGGGTAGGTGGGTGGGTGGGGCACACCCTCATAGAAGCAGGAGGAGGGGAGATGGGATAGGGGGTTCCTGGGTTGGGGGGAAATGGGGAAAGGGAAAAACATCTTAAATGAAAATAAAATATCATATACATATGTATATAATCAAAAACATCAATCAGCAACATTTTGCTGTTATTATTATATAATCCTCATTAATAATAATCTACTGGTATCTGAAGAAGGGAAAATCATCATTTCCCTGTAACTTTGTTCACTAGAAAAATATTTTCTAAGAGTTAAATTCAAATGTATTCATCTTTCTGTTTCTGTCACATGTGGGAAAATGGGTTTCTTCACATTTGTGCCATTTCTCTCTTGAACAGCCTTTTAAGTTTATAGTTGTTAGGCACTTATGTTTTTGTTGACATTCTATTCAGATGATGCTTTACCTTTTCTCTAAAGTCTTCCTGCTCCCTTAGATGCACTGTTAGTGAAGCAAGGTACTTATGGGGCTGTGTTTCATTCGTCCTATCTTACAGAATCCGTCACTTATGAGACCTAACATCTACCTAAGTTTCTCTCCTTTTGTGAAAATATTATGCATATAAACATAGAGCTAGTGGTTTTTCTCCTAGGATCAGTTTCACACTCTGGCATCCATATTTCACCAGTGGTAAGACAACAGTTTGGACTGCAGTTCTGCCATGCAGTTATGGTCTTATATTCATATTCCTGATTCTACAGTTCTGAGATGCCTGATTCCTAAAGACACCATCGATTTGTAAAAACAATTTATATGTAAAATTCCAATATTCTGAAAGTGATGCTGGAGTGTGGCTAGTTGATAGAGCACTAACCTTGCGTGTTTGAGTGTCTAGGTTTGATCCCAATATGGAAAAAATGATTTTAAGATTTGGGATGGAAGTGGGGAGATGACTCAGCAGTTAAGAGTACTCACTGCTTTTGCAGAGGACCTGAGTCCAGTTGCTAGAATCCACTTGCTGGCTCCTAACTATGTGTGACTCCAGTTTTAAGGGCTCTAAGCCTTCCTATTCTAGACTCCAGGGCATTGCATACACATGATACACATGCATACACGCAGACAAAACACTCGTATACATAAAATTAAGATAAATAAAATCTTTAAAAGTTGTTCTCAAAGCAGAACTTGTCAGATAACTTAATCAGATAACACATTAAATATTAGAAGTGGACAGTAAACTAAACTAGTTCTTCTTTCAGTTAACTTAGCTTTCAGGCTTGATGGTTCTTCCTAATGAGTCTGTTCCAAGGCCCACAACACAAATATAACAAAAGACTGCCTCGTCTGACCTGAATGGGAGAAGATGCACCTAATCCTCAAGAGACTTGAGGCCCCAGGAAGGGAGGGAGACCATCTTCTTGGAGACATGGAGGAGGAGAAATGGGATGAGGAACTGAGGGAGGGGGGACTGAGAAGAGAGGCAATGACTGAATTGTAAAAATTATATATATATATATGCAAACTTTTTAAAAAAGAGTGTGCTCCTAAGATAACTCATCGTCTTAATAATACCACTTGATGCAGTATCTTATTGTCTTGCTTCTAACTGTGGAAAGTCCAACCCTGCCTTTGATTTTGAGCCTAGCTTAAATGAAGAAGCTAAAACTTAACCAGAACTTAAATTTCATGTCTGACACATTTCCTGAGCAGCACAATTGCTTGCACTGATGTCCAGCACTAGAGTTTCCCCCTTTAAGCTGCTTTCGTTATATATTCTGTCACAATAATAAGAAAAAAAGCTACTATAGCTAGTTTTGACACTGACTTCCTACTCTACCTGTAGATACTGGTTTCACCTACTTAGTGAATAGATAGCCTATTGGTATGTGCACTGGGAAGAGATGCTATGAGCTTCTTGTAAGAGCAAGCTAGGCTGTAGTTTGTAAAATCACAATGATTTGCATTTGTTTGCAAAGTTTAGCTAACACTCAAAAGAATCATTTGCAGTAGTTTTCCAAATTCCCATTTCCTCTGTCCAAAAATATTTTATGACTAAGTACAGCACTCTTATGGGTTTGTTATTTAATAGCTCTACTCCTGTAATTTGCCATAAAACAGACACAACCGGAAGTGAAGCGATATAAGCTTTGTTATAATGAGCTTACTTTATCACCAGTTTCGCCTAATGGGATTATAGTCTATAAATGATCGCGTTGCCATAGCAACCACCTTAAAAGCCACAGTGGGCTGTAAATGCAATAACAACACCTGTGTACCATCTTCTTGTTTTGGTAGTTTATATTATTTTTGGCCCAACAAAATAGAAGGACACCGAAAAGATAAAGTATAAAACAACCTATTGTTTCAATCAGGACTTCTCATCACGTTCATTTCACATTCAGACAGATCTCAGTTTGAATCACGAGTTGCCTGCAGAAGATGAAAGAAAACCAGCTTTGGAACTTGGCTGGTTAACCCTGAATAACCCTACATCACAGAGTTGCAAGCAGAGGAAAAGATTAATCCACGGAAGAATTAAATTTCCAAGCAGAATAAAATCACGTATCAGAAATGTTTTCCTGAATCCATTTTAGGATTTCTTGCTTATGAAAAATTACCATAGTGCTGTGCCTCTGTCTGCTCAGCATTTCCATGAAGTGCAATGTGGGGGGAAATTTGTTTGACTTTGCCGTAAACCAAGTATGGTTTCTCTGGGGTATACGGGGAGGCATTGGAATGACCAAGTCCTAACTTCATTGTGTGTCGTCTAATAATAGTCAAAACCATCTGAAAACTTGCCCTCAATTTTCTCTGCTAAGAGATGAAGTTGAGGGGTGTGGGGATAAAGCCTATTTATAGAGTACTTGGTTAACACCCACAAATACTAGGGTTCAGTCCCCAGCATCCAGTGAAACTGAGCATGGTAACATATTGCCTGTGATCCCAGAATTTTGATAGTAGAGCTAGAAAGACCCTGAATTCAGGGGCATGCTTGCCTATATGGGGAGTTAAAGACCAGCTAGGGATGTACAAACCCAGTCTTAAACAGACAAGATGGAGGGGAGAGAAGGAAAGAAAGGAAGGAGGAAACTGCAGTAGCATCAGACCTGGGTCTTCAGCGTTTTTATTTGAATACTCTGTTATAAGCCAGGACACTCTATGTTAGGCTGAAATATGAGTGTTAAGTCAATTACTTAGTCCTTATGGAATAGCATAGCTGCCTTCATGCCATTCTATCAGGTTTTTGCCTGAGAAGGAGAGGCCTTGGGCTCATTCTCTCATAATCAAGCCAACAGACTACTGCTTGCAATGAAGGCTATACAGAAAAGTCAAGAAATTCACATTAGCTTTCGAGTATCTTTTTTGAACAGCAGAAACAACTCTCCATGAAGCTCCATGGATGAGGCTGGTCAATAGACAAAAACAGGGGCAGAGAGACTTTGAGTCCAGGACAACAGTGGGCCCAGGTAGCTGGGGCAATCATACCTTAGTATTTGTATGTGGTGTGTAGTGTGTGTGTGTGTGTGTGTGTGTGTTTGTGTGTGTTTGTGTGTGCGTGTGTTTGTGCGCGCATGCGTGTGTGTGTGTGTGTGTGTGTTTGTGCAGGAAGTGTGTACATATAAGTGTGGAGATCAAATGTGGGTGTCATTCCTCATGAATCATATATCCCAGTTTTTGAGATGGGGCTTCTCTTTGACTTAGAACTCCCCAAGTCAACAAGCTGGTCACTGATCCCTCAAGATTAAACTGTTCTGCCTTTGCAGTGCATGACTCCTATATGTAGGTTTGGTGGATAGGACCAAAGTCAGGTAGGTATTCATGCTTGCACAGCAAGTATCCTCCCCAGGCCCATCAAGATATTCTGAAAGTAAGTTGCAATATTTGGAACTAACAATTTAAATACTGCTGTATGTGTGGCAATGCTATCATTTGTTAGGTATTCCCCAATTTAATTGCCCTGAGTATTAGCCCTTCTCTAAAATTCACCAACTTAAAAATGTGCTCAGTTATTTTCTGCCCTTCTCTCACTGAGCCTTATGACCCAATAGTCTACACAAGGTAAAACTCTGTTTCTGCCAGGTGTGCGAACCCAGGTGGAGTTGCAGTACTTGTACTCTGGCTGCATACTCTTTAGAAACACAAAGGTGCTTTATTTTTCTCATTATGCTACTTTGGTTTTATATGTCCTCAAGGGTATATCTGCATTTAAGCTAACAGGAAAGAGGAAAAGACCAGGAAAGGTGCATTCTTCATGTGATGGGGCTAAGAGTCTGGTCACAGGAATCTGCTTCTGCACTGACCACTACCAACTGGAAGAGAGGAAACAGTTTGTCACTGAGCAGCTCTGGCACCACAAACAAGACAAGATACCGACCGTGTTCTGTGTTGTGTCTCACCTCCATTACTGTCAAATCGCAGGCTGAGCATTGCTTTCATTCAATTCAGAGAAGTCGAAAGGCTGACATGAGGGATAACCCCATGTCATTTTCCTGTCATGGTCTGATCCCTGGCTCTCCGCCCCCTACCCTACTCCACCCCTACATCTCATAGGATCTAAATTTTCCTTCTTAGTGAGATCCTTCTTGGAATGTTCTGTCTTTAATATACTTTTCCTTTTCTTTCCAGTCACATTTGTTTGCCATGGATTTTCTGCCAGCTTATTGACTGTTTTTGTTTAGCCCTTGCACATGCCTTATTGAAGAATATTTTTGTTGGTTTTGATGCCACATAGACTGGTGGTGTAGCTTTTTCAATATGCTGCAAGGGAAGCTACTGACTCCCGCTGAGCAAATCTGGGTCTGTCACCTATGGCTGGGAACTTTGTGTTATACCTTTTTTAGTTTTCCTGTTTCTATTCAATTTGAAAATAAAACACATCATGATGATATACACATAACAGGCTTACCCTGGACCCTAGCAAGTACACAGCAGGGTGTATTCATGTCTCTTCTCCTGACTATGATCAAATCCCTGGCTAAACGCTGAACATTCTGGATTGCATAAAAGGATTTTGTCAACAATGAGGAAGTTATAGGAGAGGGTACTCCAGGGTAGCTGGAACCCATGACTGATGCTTGTCCATATCTTATCAGATAGAAAACAAAGTACAAACATGAAGTAGGTTCAGATTAGAAAACTTCAAGACCAACCCCTCCTAACTCACTCCCCCCAGCAAGGCTCCACTTCATCAAGGTCCTACAATCTCCCCAAATAGCTCTGGCACATGGGGACCAAGTGTTTAAACACATGAGGCTATGGGATATATTTCTTGTTCAAACAGCACCACTTGATTTATCGTATTTACTTATAAAAATGAGCTTTGATAACTTAATCATCTCTACCTCATCACAGAGGTAACTGAATCACAAAGAGCTTCATAGATTATTAAGATATGCCATTGGTAGGCCACAGCAATATGACTAGAATGGAGGTATCCTCCCCAGGTGTGTGGCTGTGTGTTTGATTTGTCCTTCTTTTTTATTATTAAAATAAGAGGAGACAGCATGTGCAGCTCTTGCAAAGAGCCTGAGTTCAGTTACCAGCACCCTCATGGAGTCTCACAACCACAAGTGACTCTAGCTCAAGAAAACTTGGTGCCCTCTTTTGGTCTCTACAGATTCCTGCACACAATGCACACATATATACTTGATAAAAAAAATAAAATGAATCTTAAAAAAGTAAAGAGGTTTACTTAAGAACTGAGGGAAATTGATAATAACAAAATGACTGTCATTCATTTATTATATTTATTTACGGATATATGTATACTTATATAATTGTACTGGTAATTTAAATAGAAATACATAATTTGCAAATAGAAGATTTATCACTATATACTATCTTAAGTTTAATTCTCAACATTTTCTCCCTGATAGACTATAAAATTCTTAGGTAGGGACTTCAAGAAGATGAATTTTAACCTAATCTTCCTGTTTTTTTTTCTTTTACATAAATGAACTCCTCTTGTATTTTCTGGGGTTTCTACATGCTAGCCAATCCATTCTCTTCTATGATATTTCTGATTACTGCACATTTTGTTGAAAATGACAGGGATTATAGTTACCTAATTATGCAAGCATCTTTTAGACACTTTGTACTTGGCCTCAGCTAGATTTTTCTAGAAGAAAATAACTTTCAAAGCCAGTGTTCCTTAACTGTGCCTTCTGAATATTCAATTACCGTTTCATTGCCCCACTGGCTATGGTTCCACAGCTAAGGTAGCTAGGGAGAAACTATTCAGTGTTTGTCCCTAGCTTGTAATGGTGTGACTTGACAGTTTCCCTTGGATTTTGTCCTGTTAGATCCCATACACCCCGAGGGCAGCATGAACTCCATATTCTTCCTTGTCCTTGGCACTAGCCACACTTGCTCTGCTGACCATACAAATCAGATGCTTGTGGTTTTTGATAGTGTACACATCAAAGAAAGTAGATACTCTTCACAGAAGGAGATGGCTGAGGGCTAGAAAAAGAAGATTATATTAGGGCAAAATTATTGCTAAACTGAATTTCAAAAAAATAAGTCTTACAGTTTCCTTAATGATTATTGTCTTTGTGCATACTATGTGTCTGAGATATATATATATATGTTTTGAACCATTTCTATAATTTTTACTTAGCAAAAATTCTGAAGGCACTTATAAGGTAAAATTTAAGCAATTTAACACTTTATTCAGTATTTCAAAAGGAAGCCATGTATGTATAACTGTGAGTGTGTATGTGTGTATCTGTACATTTACATGTACATCTGTGTATGTAAAACTTATTCATAAATTTCATAGAAAATATTATATATATAAACTTAATTTACAATACAGGCTTTCTGAAATGTATATATACATATTTTATGTATGTATATGTATGTTTTGACTGCATATATGTATGTGTATCACATGCATATCCAGTGCCCGTGGAAACAAAAAAAAATCAGATCCACTGGAACGGTAGTTATGGACAACTACGCACACCATGTGAGTGCTAGGAACCAAATCTGTATTTTCTGAGTGAGCAATAAGGGGTCTTAACTACTGAGCTTTCATTACAGACCCAAAACTACAGTTTTAAAAGGCAGCAGGAATTAAGTGATTCTTACATTGCTTTATTTGTAACCATTCTTAGAATATATCAAAAAGATTGTCTGTTGGATTTCTATATTCAGGTTTTAAACTTTTTTTCTCAACAAGTGCAGCTGAAAATTTGATTCTTAAGACCCATGGAGCTCAGTGGGGAGCTGAGACACTGCAGCAGGTGACATTCTGAGGTCATTAAGTTTTCATTGAAGGATTAAACATTCGCCAATAAACCCAAAGGTAAAGCATGAGAAATGGAGGCAGCCAGTGTTTCCCTTCCATTTTAATAGAATTCTCTAACAAGACATTAGAATCTGAAGTGCTTTAATTTGGATGGTCTTGTTAGTCACTGGAGACACCAAATACCAAATGCTAATTAGATCATAAGGCATCATAACTAGCTAGATGGAAATGCCAGACTATTAAAGGTTATTTAGTCATCTAGCAGTAAGAACTTTCCCCCAGAAGACATGATATATCCTAATTTTCCCCCCAGATGAAAAATGGAATTTAGAATGGTTAATTGACAGAGAGACACAAGTTTCCCTGTGTTTACAGTGAGAAAAGTGTTACATGTCATCCTAAGTATCTAAGACAGCGAGGGACCTTGGTAATACTTGATATTTACCCCCAGGAGAGGTTAGCATTAGTGAATATGTATTTATTTATATCTCCCTTTAAATACAAAATCCATTCACATAGAAACATGTCAATGATTTAAACAAATGAGATGTCTATTAGAAATATTGTTTATTATTTTCAAGTAATATCTGTAGCACCAGCTAGCTAAAAAATATGTTTTACATAATTCTGAATTCTTCTATGTCTGTAATAGCTGAGTCATTTTAGTACTTAGAAAATTTAAGTGCAATCTATATTTAAATTATCTTTTGCAAGACTAGTTCATCTTCTCATATGTGGACACCTATTATTGCATATTCTCTCAACAAAACCTTTTACTAATGACTCTTTATATTTCTTATTTTAAGGCAGGCACGATAGCCTTCCATGTGACTGTTTGCCAAAGCAGTTCTTGTGGTGGAAAAAGGTGAATGCTATTAATTAAAGTAATGATAATTATTAGAGGGGAAGCGTGGGACAAGGAAAATGTGCTTCTGTCCTCTCCATCTCAGCTTCCCATCTGAGACCATCATATCACAGCATGTAACCACTGTGAGAATAAATGTGGCAATGTGGGATGGGAACAGTCTTGAGCAAGGTAGTCAGTAGCAGTCCTCTGTCATCATGGTTCTTGCTCATTGTCTAGGACTCCAGGGACTTTTGACAGACTATGGTAGATGCAAGAAGGAGCTAGATTAAAGAAAGGAACAGCCTTCCATACTTCCACTTCCATGTCAAGTGCTGAGGGAGAATAAAGCCAAAACTGATGTGGGAGGGTTCATCAAGATGGTGCCCAGCAGAATTACTTACTTTGGCTCCTTCCCTGTAAGGTCAAAATTCAAAATAGACATGTATTATTCAAGTCTAGATTTGGAAGGTCTAAAAAGAAAATCTTTGGCGGATTAACATTGGAGCGTATGAAGCATCATAAATCTCTTGATTCAAAGTGTAGTTGGAGGAAGTAATCAACAGGATACTCACCGAAAAAACACAGTACCCATACATTTTGAGATGACAGCTGAAAATTCCTATGGAAACAGTTCTGCCCTCCTGAGCAGCCTACACACTCCATCACAAAAGAAACTGATAAGGTGCAGGAGGATGGTTCAGTGGTTCAGAGTGCTGCCTGTTCTTTCAGAGCACTGAGATTAAGTTCCCAGCACCCACATCAGGTAGCTCACCACAGCTCTAGGGGATCCAATCCCCTCTCCTGGCCTACCGTGTGTGTGTGTGTGTGTGTGTGTGTGTGTGTGTGTATGTATTTAGAAAGAAACACACAAAACAATTGTATAGATCATTAATATATAACCATCCTGTTCTCCAAGAGTCTGTCAAGTAGCACAGACTATGCTAGACTACAGGAAATTGAAAGAAATTTTTGAAAGAAGTAACAAAATATAGGAAATAGTATGAGTGGTACTCAGTCTTTACTTGGAAAGATCCAACAACTGAGTGGCTACCTTGTAATGAGGAAAACCATTGCGGAACTAAGGCAGAACTTCAACAGACACCTGACAACCACTGCAAGCATGGGAAGGCTTTGTGAATAGCAAATACCTTGCCTTTTAGCTCTTGTTGGATAACCTCCTCTCTTCTTTTGCTCTTGTCTTGTACAGATATTATGGTTTTAAAAATCTCAGCATCTTCATTTCAGCGTTATCATTGAGGACACCCAATATGCCTACAATGACTCCCTCACACTAAGTCCCTTCTCAATGAAGCACATCAAGCAGTTCCTGTATCAATCATCATCTAGATTCAAATATCATTTGGTAGCAAGAACACACGTTCAAAGTGGGATTCTGGGTCAGATGCTATAGTGATGGAGAACAAATTAAGCTATGGTCCAGTAACTGGGAGGCAAAGGATTGTGGAACAATTTTCAACACACAATTGCACAACTATTAACTGTGCTGGGGAGTAAAGGCACGTAGGGGAAGCATAGAGTATCCTGCATGTCCTTTGTTATTTTCGACTGGTACATGATACTGACAGAAGGGACCTGGATTCTGCATCTGGCTCACCAAAGTCCTTCTAACAAGGTATAAGGAATAAGCTTAAGGCAAGAAATAAAAGCTGCAGAGTTTTTGGGGTAATAGTCGAAGTAATGGCATTCTAGAAAGTGTGGAAGCAGCTGAAAATGTGACCACTGTTAATACATGCACTTAAGGTTGAAAGGCATAGTTTAGGTTCACAAGCCCTCCCCCAACACACACTTTGACATAATTTTACCAATTGAGATTTGGAACTCTGAAATGACTTTTAAGCCCAATCATCCTGTCCTGGCAATAATCTTCTCTGTAGAAGTTTTGAAGACCTTCTGATAACCTTATAGGAACAACCACTTTGAAATGAGGTATTGGCTCCTCTCCTGGTGAACTTTAGTGACCATCAATGTCTTAGGGGACTCATTAGAAGCAGATTCTTAGAAACCCTAGGGAGGAGAAGAACAAAGTCCACTATAGGAAGAGATAGTTGGGATACAGAGGAAAAAATAAAAGATTCATGCTTGTTTCTATTTTCAGAAATGTGGACTACATATATGAGAACATGTTAGAAGGATGTTTTATCAAATCAGATGGTTTTATTGGTGTAAACTTAAACAAATGACATTTATACAAACATCCTCAAATTAGTGAATAATAACTCAGCAACTTAATGTGGCTTTACCAGTTCATTTTTTCTACTTGAATATAACATGGGCATACTAGTCTCCTACCCTGAAAGCAAAATTTCCATGACACACATGTCTAAGATAACAGGATTTTGAAGTAATTTAATCTTCTGATATTGACATTTTGAGCACATTCCATAAGGCCTTTCAGGGCAGTGTCATTACAAGATGTCAAAGGTACGTGAAGAAAAGAAACTCTGGTATCCTTAGAAATTGCTGTCACTAGCCTCTGTTGACAGGATGATGTTAGGATTTGTCCCGCTGTGAGTTATCTGTCATCTCAATAAAATGAGACAGAATCCAGCAGTGGCAGGAGTTGCATGTGGCTTTTAACCTCGGGATGTAATACAGATGAACAGCAAGGGCAGGGGTTGGAAGGAAATGAAGAGATAATTATCATTGGCTAATTGGAGAGAAAATCCCAATATCTAAGAACTAAAACCACAAAGATGCTCATGCTGTCCAATACACATAAGGATTTGTCTTCAAATATCTTCCTCGTACTCATTGTTGCCCTAAGATCCACAAGGAGTGTGTAACTCAGGTGTTCTTGAGCGGCCACCTTGTTTCCAAGGGTCTGTTTCTTTTAATACAAGCTGTTGTGATTTCTGTTGCTGTTGGTACATGATGATATCATTGTAATACAAATTGCTTCCCAGCTCTCGAGCCTCTGCAAGTATAGTTTTGTTAAAGGGCAAACAGAACATTTTCAAGTCATTTTTATCAAAGATTTTTTAGATTTCGCAGGATTACTGGTTATCTTGTCTGTAGGCAAAAGGTGCACTTTCTCTTACAGTTGGATGGTTGGATCCACCACGAACA
Source organism: Grammomys surdaster (assembly GCF_004785775.1). Classification (NCBI taxonomy): domain Eukaryota; kingdom Metazoa; phylum Chordata; class Mammalia; order Rodentia; family Muridae; genus Grammomys; species Grammomys surdaster. The sequence continues at coordinate 15,954 of NW_021620449.1, read as the reverse complement.
GTCTCCCCGCTCTAGGCATGGAGGAAGCTTTTGATGTCGGGCTTCTGTCTACCCTCTGTGGGATCTGTCTTTCTGAGGGACATTTCTGCCACATTCAAACATTATCTTGTATGTGGTTACTTAAACTGAACAAAGATAATTCTGAATACTTTGTTTAAAACCCATATTCTCAAGGGCTAGTGCAGTGCCATAAGCCTTCAATCTCAGCATACAGGTGGGAGGCAGAGACAAGTGGTTTTGAATTTAAGGTCATCTTAGTATATATAACAAGTTACAGACTAGCCAGAGCAATGTTGTGAGAATCTGTCTCAGAAAAGAAATCAGAATTGACAAATGGCACATATGAAGGGTGTGGTAGCTTCCATTCAGTTCCCAGAGCAGCAGGGCTCCCGCACATGTATCCTGTTCCTCTCATTTGTTCCCAACTCTTTTTTTCCCCCCCAAAGGGAATAAGAGAAAGTTTATTTTAGAATCAAAACTTGAATAACCATGATCTGGAATACAGTGTTCCAACATGGAAGCAGTTTCCTGGAATTTTATGGTAACAGAAGAAAGAAAAGTATAAAGTCAAGGCATTTTTTAAAGGGCATTGGTAGAAACATCTGACAAGCAATTTCTGCAAAACTGGGAGCACCTCAACTACTGGCCTTAGACGCTATCTGATGCCATTCTTAGCCCTTCTATTGGTAGAAGATAAGGCCTTTTTTAAGCAAATGGATTCCAAGGGTTTCTATTCATTTATCAGGATATTAGGCCTGACACAAATTTGGGCAGGGAATGATTCTTTGGGAGCTAAAGATAGAGAAATTGTAATTATGCTCTGAAACCTGCAATAGTCCAAACTCTCGGTAGTCACTGAAGTTTTAACAAATCTTTGTAGACAGACCTCCTTTTCAGGAATGCTGGTGCACAGGATAAAGCAAATGGAACAGAAGAAAAAAAAGAAAGAAAGAAAGAAAGAAAGAAAGAAAGAAAGAAAGAAAGAAAGAAAGAGGGGGAGGAGGTGGAGAGGAGAGGAGAGGAGAGGGGAGGAGAGGAGAGGAAAAGAGAAGAGAAGTGAAAGAAAACAAAATTTTAAAAACCAGGTAATCTAGAAAAACATGGAAATTCTTTTTTTCATATATATATATATA
>NW_021620449.1:0-14721 GCF_004785775.1 Grammomys surdaster | reverse complement strand
TCACTATGACTCTGCCTATGATTCACTTGTCCTTATCCAAGTTGGTAATATCTGCCAAGGCTACCTATTTACAAGGTCTATGACTACTCAGGCTGGTAAATTGTCACAAAAGCTGCCTGTTTACAGTAGCTTATAGCCATATGTTTCAGTGTTTATCCACAGAGACCCAAGACTTGGTGTTAGTATACATGTATGTCAGGCCTATTGCTGATTTTAGGCCTATGGCTGATTTTAGGCCTTCAGTGTGTAAGCAGGGATGCCCCTGACATCTCCTCCCTTCTCTAAGTATACACGTTGTCCCCAACTCTTACTTCAATATAGGAAGTTTTAATGTTTGGAGATGAGGAATCAAATATCAAAAGGATTTCCATTTTTACCCTCTTTATTAAGACCCTCTGTTCCATCCTGAAATGAAATGAAAAATAAAGAACTGTAGACTAAACCACATTAACCTCATTGTGCTGTTCATGCGCACTCACCGTGCGTTTAAAGATTCTGAGTTCTCTAAGCATGCCATGCTTGGTTTTTCCCACTGGAAAAATCCATGACCTTGAGAGGAACTCCAAGAAAACAAAATAAAATGCCCAAAGCAACCAACTCCCACCAATTTTACAGGATATCCAATTTCTCCCAGTAGTAAAGTAGTATGAAACTCTCCTTTTCTTTTCCTCTAATCACTCTGCATAGCTGTTAATACAATGTACACATATATCTATGTACAAATATCTATAAAGCTTATACAGAGCTACATGATGAGATAGTTCAACTATGTACCTTGCATTGTAACAAATCAGTATGGCTTTCAGGATAAGCAAGCCCATGTAACTTCAATGTATACATCTTTAAACGAGTACTAGGTAGAAACATTGCTGAAAATATGTACTAAATACATCTAGAAGCAAAAGCGTTCACTTTCATATACATTTTATATACATATACACAATGAAACAAGATGTAAATGGTGGCCCTTTCCTGTAAACCTAGCACACAGAAGGTGAGTGTAGAGTCAGGGGTATTATAGATAAGGATCATTCTCAGCTACATAGTGAGGTCTAGGCTAGCCTGGGATGCTTGAGACCCCGCCTCATAAAAAGACAGAATGCACATGTTTTATATGCAAGTGTATTGTTTTCCGTATAGTTGGTTTTATGTGTAAATGCCTAGACATGTTAATGTATGCACTTATTAATGTATATTTATTAATTCCAATATACTCACTATGTAACAGATCATTGCAAACCATTTCTTCTGAAGGATAAAGGTGAATAGAGAATCCTTTATTATTCTCAGAGTTCAGAGTTAGTACAATGCCAAGAAAATGGCAAGGTATAATCCAGAGTGGTTTGATCTACAGACTGGGATACCATTCAAGAACAATATCCAGCCATGTAAAAAGTGAGCATGCTATTCCACAGTTGGTTGAGTCTCAGAGGAATGCATATGCAGAGTATTGGAGAATGCTTCTGTTCACAAGCAGGGTGACTAGACAGGATGATTTGACTTAACTTTGTCATTTAACTTGTCTGTTATGCTGTTACATGGGACAGCTATGCCTGAGCTGGATCCAGTGGGTTGGTAATAGAAATGACTTAATTGAAATGGCTGGTCCCCAGAACCTCATTGAGGAAGGGTGATGCTTCCTGGAAGAGTTAAAGATGCTCTAATGTGTATCTGTGTCAAATCTTTGACATACGCATCTCTGGTCCCTCTGGTTTACAGCTGTTGTCAGAGATGAGAGACCCATTTGCTTTTATCATGCCTCTGAAACCACACTAGAGAAATTACAGGGTATTATCACGATAAGAAAATAATTGCATTTTAATTTGACATGAGGGTTTCTTTAGAGAATAAAGTGAAATTGGTTCAAGAGCAGGCTGAGAATATATCTAGCTAGTGTCCTCATGGAAGCATAAGAAATAACAGAGGATATTTCAGAAAAGCTTTAAGTCTTCTATGAAGCTAGTGGAAAAGAAGGGCTGTCAGGGGCTGGTCACCTGAGGAGTTTCTAAGAAACACACAGAGATGAGATGAGAAGTTGTAACCAAAGGACCAAAGGACAGGATGCTAATCTGCCTTCTATTGCGCCTGTAGAATGCTGTACTCCTCACATAAGAACAAAATTTATTTTTTATAGAGAATAAGGCATTCTGGGTTATAGACAAGAATATAGATTAGAGATGCTCACCAGGAATTTCAACATCCATCCACTCAACACAAAAATCAAATAAAATTGATGATAAAAGGCTGGAGGGGGGGGGTTGTTGTTGGAGCTAAAGAGTAATGTACTTGCCATAAAAGCAAAAGGACTTGAAGTCAATTTCTACAAGCTACATAAAATGCCGAGTGGTGGCATGTGCTTGTAATACCAGCACTAGGGAGACAGAGACAGGAGTGGAGCCCTGGGTTGACTAGCCAGTCAAGTTAGCCCATATAGGTAGTCCCAGGCCAGGGGCAATCCCTGTCTCAAAAGGCAAAGAAGACAGCTCCTGAGGAATGACATTTGAGGTTTACTCTGGCCTCTCCTTGTTGTACACACACATGAACACTTTCCTACATACACATGCACTCAAATGAACATATGTGCAGACACACACACACACACACACACACCATTGTGAAGCCAAGTATAGTGGCTTACATTAATAATCTCAGCACTTGAGAGTCAAGTCAAGAGGATTGTCATGTATTCAAGGTCAGCCCAAGGACATCTACTGACATCTATTGCCAAAATTAAAACAAAAACTAACAACAACAAAAAACAAATGTAATTTTTTTTAATGGAAAGGACAGGAAAGGAATTTAATTAAAATGGTCATTTGGGGAAAATAGAAAGTATTTCAATATCTCTTTGCAGTGTTGACATGACTCTTAAGTTAAGAAGCAGAATTGGAACAGGGGTCAGAGATCTGCAGAATTAAAAACTCTTGGTCAAACTGTAGTCAGGTAAACAACTAACTTGTCTCTGCTTAAAATGATGGTCCTGGAGAAGCCTTTTGTGTTTGACAGGACAGTTTGGTGAGTGGCATGACTCCTATCGGTAGAATCTTATCATAGGGTGATCTGTTCCTAAAATTCAAGGTGATTGCAACCTCAGGGAACAGCCCACACATGCATGCACACACACACAGCACACAGAAACACAGATTGTAATTCAAATGTGAAATCAAAATTAAGATGCTTTCATATGTTTTGTCCCTTGCAACCTTTACTATGTTTTTAGAAAACACTCCTTGATTCAGGGGTTCATGAAACTTTAAAGAACGCCTGTTTTGTTTTTGAAAGCTAACATTGTAAATCAACGGAGATAAATTCAAACCATTTTACTTATGACTTAAGCATTTAAAGGTTAACTCTCAATTGTTGGACAAATTCAAAATGATTTCAAACCACCTTGGTAGGAACACCAACAAAAGTGTTAAAAGGCCTTTGTTTTAGGGGATAGGGTAGATTTACATAAATTGTTGGTATTGATTCCTACTTCCTACACTAGCACATATATTCTATTACCCATTTTAGAGGAGAGAATGGTGTCAAATGCTTACTATTGACAAAGTTGTATCTTGTATAATGTGGATGTAAATGCACTTAAAATGAGCCCTTATTTTGATGGGAAAGCTACAGTGAACTTCATCAGTGACCTTCATCTAAGGACTCTAGGTCATGGTCTAAAATGAAAGGGAAGCAGTTCTCTTCATAGAGGACATGCAGAATGGTTAGCATGTGGCAACCTAGTGGTTGATTTTTTTTTCTTCATCAAACACATGACTGTTAAGTAAGTTGACAACTTGTTAAAGACATCTCAACAAAGGCCAGGGAGATGGCAAGGTCATCACCCCTTGGGGGTTATGTGCTTGCTATGGCATTTGTATGATGTCTCAGGGAGAATACAAATGAAGGTCTATGAGTTTCTAAGACCCATTCATTCTATTGTCCATCCTCTAAGTGACAGTGCCCTTGGGCTTCATCCTGGGAGATATCACAACAAATACACTGTCTACCTTCATGCAAACCTTACAGTGATGTCCCTAACCCTCTTGCTATCACTATGATATTGTGACAAACCTTGCCATACTTTCTTCGGTCACAAATACAAAATAGACTATCTTTCCACTGGTTGCAATCTACAATGTGTATTCTTTTTTGTCTTGTTTTGGTTGTCTTTCTGATTGTTTCCTTTTTTTGAGAGAGGGCCTCTCTATGTAGCCTAAGCTAGACTGGAATTGTATATATACTGGATTGTATGGAATGTTCCATGTTCCATCTTCAATGAATAAATCTAACTATCCATAGGTAGCCCTTCCTAATTCCATCTAAAGATTCATGAAAGTATCAATCTGAATACTATTGCTTTATTGTTTGAACGTAATGAGTATGATTCCAAATGTTACCCAGAAGAAGAAATTGTATATTAAAATTATGAGAAAAGGGAAGGGGAAATGATCTAATTACTATCTCAAAAAAGTAGAAGAATAATCAAAAAATAAATTAATCAAAAAATAAAGAATGAAAAATATTAAATCAGTCCACAAGCTCCCTGCAGGTATAATTACCTGCCCAACCAATCAACACTGGTTCCTCGTGAATAGGAAAGGCTCCTTAGACCCTGTCTCTCATGAAGGACCAGGGGAAGCTCATGGATGCTTGGGCAGGGGTTGTCATTGTCTTCAATTACATGGAAGGAAAATCTTTATTTAAAAAAAATATATATGAGAGAAGAGAAGGGCACTGATGTAATTATATTTTAATCTCAAATAATAATAGAAATATTTTTAAAAATAATTAAGAAACACATTAAAATAGCTCATAGGATCCCTGCAGCTGCAATTATCCAGTGCTGCTAAATTCACAGGGTTTAACTAAGTGGCCCCCAACTCATGCTTAGGCAAGCTACTGGAATGAAACTCAGTGGGTAAAATACATATAAAAAGGCATCTAAATAGGAAGATGACTTTCAAGGAAGAAGGGTCTCAGGGGCACAGTGAGGAGGGATGGAGGGGGAAACTGACCAAAAATTCTCTACATACATTTGTAAAATTGTCAAAGAATGTCTGGCCTCAGTGGGAGAGGAAGCACCTAACTTCCCAGAGATTTGAAATGCAAGAGTGGAGGCATACTCAGAGGACCCCCAACTGCTCAGAAGAGATGGGAAGGGTAGGTAGGGGAAGGAATGTGGGAGGAGGTGACCACCAGGAGGGGGGCAGTGAGAGAGATGTAAAGTGAGTAAGAAACAATTAAATTTTTAGAAATTTGTTAAAGACTAAAAACAAAATAGAAAAAAAAATCGAACCAATACCAAGGAACAAAGGTGAGGAATTTATATTAAACCAGTTACAAGCCATTGTAGAGCTAAATAATCATCATGGTGTGGTATTGGTTAGAAGTAGGTAGGCCATAACAGAGAGATGGTTCGGAAAAGGGACTCCTTGCTTAACTCCATTGTCTTCTAACATTTTATACCTTTCACACAGAACTCTCAATTCCGAGGAGAGGCCTCTGTAATCCCAGTCCTCTCAACTCAGAAGAACTCATCTACAGAAAAAGTAGGAGTCTGTCCACAGGCATCCCAGAGTGTACAGCCCAACACTTGACCATACCCGAGTAACAGACTGTACAGTGAGTCAGAAGAAGAAAAAATATGGGAATCTCAGAGATTAGCATATTACAAAGTCCAGCAGCTCTCCATCCACCTGGGCTCCATTCAAACAAGAAAGCATTCCTAGAAAAACCCACATTACAGATGTCTAAGAGAGAGTGCCTGCTCTAATGAACACTCTCTCCATAAAGAAGTGCAGAACAGACCTTCAAATAAAGACGATTCACCAGGAAAAGTTATGTAATGCTAATGCTAACATACAGCATACAGAAAGGGAAAAATTAGACCCCAAAGGCATTTCTATCCCTAGTAGTGCATAAACCATGACAATGAAAACCAGAGAAAGATGGAGAAAGAACCACAGTCTCAACAAGTTCACAACACCTCTGTATCTGAAACCAAAGTTGAGACTGAAATAATAAAGAAATACTTCAGAGCCCTGCTTTTAAAATGGTGAACCAAGAGAAGACTTAGACAAAGGGACTAATGAAGCAGGGAGGTCAATTCAGAATCCAGACAAGAGAGTCAGAAAATGGAACGAAACTGTTAGCGATTTGAAGCATAAGATTCAAGCATGCCAGGACAAATTCAGCAAGGAATTTGAGACTCTGAAAAGGACCCAAACAAGAAGGCTAGAAATGAGGTGGTAAATCCAACAGAAAAACACAGTGGGAAGTGTCATCAGCAGAGTCACCAAGCAGAAGGCAGCCTGTCAATGATGAACTGCAAAGAGGAGACATAAATGAAGACCAAGGGGAGACAGGTGAAGAAAACAGTACCAAATGGGCCCCAAGCTTGCAATAACTCTGGGATGTATTTAAGAGGCTGAGCCTAAGGATACACAGGACAGAAGAAACAGTGAAGATTAAGTCTAAAGGATGGATAATTTTCAATAAGATTTCATCAGGAAATTTCCCAGCTCTAGACAGGATCAGGTATCGTCCAAACATCACTAAAGAAAACATAAAATCACAAAGTTGCAGGACTTGGAAATCACAATAATCTTGAGTCTGATGGCCCTCTGGAAAGAAGCTATGCCTTACCTTTGTGTGAACAAAGCTGTGGCATTATAAGAATAAAATGAAGGAAGAAAGTAAAAAAAAAAAAACCTCCCTTCATCAAACTTCTAAAAAGCCATCCAACCAAGAGAACTCCTGCAAGAATCATGGAGGATAGAAACATTCGACTGTGCCTGTCTTTGTGGTATACTTCTGGGTTGAGGAACGGTCACACAGACCTTTAAATAAACGGTTTCTTACATTATATCTATTTGTACTCAAGAAAGTCAGAGGATCTGGAACTGTGCAACTTTCTGTGCTACATGGTAGTAGCCCTGTTGTTCTCATAATGACTGACAGAAGAAAATTTATGTATGATCTTAAAACAGGTAACAGGACTGGACAGTGGCTCAGTCAACTAAGTATTTACTTTGCAAATACAAGGACTTGGGTTTGATCTCCTGAATCTATGTTTAAAATTAAAAAAAAAAATGCCGTGCATGTTAGTGCACATTTGTAACCTCTGATCCAAGGAGGCAAGGAAGTAGAGAGAGAGGCAGATTTCCCAGAGCTCTCTGGACAACCAACTATTTATCCAGTCCTAGGAAAGTGACACAGCCTATCTCCAAATAAAACAAAGGCTAGACCAACGTGAGCAGGACCTAAGAAATAAAGTCAAAGTTATCGTTTGGTCTCCACAGGCTCATGAACAAATATGCAGATTCCTTCTACTCACAAATACATCTGCTTAGACGAACACACACACACACACACACACACACACACACACACACACACTAGGAATGAGGAAAGACAAGAGAAATGTTTTCCCTAAGCAAATCTTAGACTCAATGGGTGACACCTTAAACAAGAGGTGACTTTGATGCCATCAACCCCCCCTTCCCAACTTCTGACACTTTCTCTGTTATTTAAAACTTTTTTGTCAACATCCCTCATGTTTTTATTCTGCTCCAAGATATGCATGTTTATAAAACATCTTGAATTATTTTTTGAATGTCAGGTTATGAATAAATAAAAACAATAAAAATAGACAAGCAAATGGGACTAAAATTGAATTTATTATGCTGGGAAACTTTATAACCCTGGGAAGTTTTTCTTAGAGCATATTAAGAAGGTTTGCATCTATAAAACTCTGAGCACCCTCCCGGCATTTTTTTAAAGTACCAATAACCAGGGGACTAATGTGCCACTCAGAGCAGAATTATCTCTTTGTCTTAAAAAAAACCAGTGTCACCCCTTTTGTGTGCTTTGAAAAGAGAAATTCATGTGTAGCATCTTGAAAATTTTTTTATTGCATGAAATGATTTGACAATGGGCTGGAAATATTTTGAACATTTATCTCCAATTACACTGTAGATAGTTCCCTCCATGGAAAACAGAACATTCACCACTCCCAGGGGCCTGAGCCAGGCCCTGCTCCCCCTAGCTTAATGTTAAATGGTAAAATCTACACCATTTGAATTTGAAAACATTGCTTATTTTTAAAGCTGCTAGAAGATGGTTTTGAGTAATGTCAAGAGAGATATGATATAAATTAACATGTGGGTAGTAAATGAGGGGGTGAAATAATGGCTTAATGTCATTCAGTTATATTTATCTGAAAAGCCAGTTATTGGTTACTTGACCTGCCCTCCAACAAGAGCAACTTGAAGGAGGATGAGTTATTTGGCTCACAGTTCCTGAGAACTGTCTATCATAGCACAGAAGTAAGACAGCTGGAGTTTGAAGCAGACAGTCACATTGTATCCACAGTCAGTAAGAAGAAAGTGGTGATCACTTATGCTCAATACACTTTCTCCTTTTTGTATAGTCTCATACTCAAACACAGAGGATGGTACCATCCACGTTTGGGATGAGCCTTTCCACCTCCACAAACCTAACAGAGGTAATCCCTCAGAGGTACATCTAGAAGGTTGCCTCCTAGGAGATTCTATATGGTATCAAGTTGACAATATTTTCCCTCACAACTAACATTTTATTAAAAATATTATCTTGAAGAATATGAGGGAAGTCCTCTACCTAGAAAATATACTTTTTTTAAAGCACAAATGATAAATCTGGCTTCTCCCAAAAGCAGGAAATTACATGTGGGCTAGAGTCAGTGAGGTCAAAGTCCCAGTTCCTTCCGTGCTTTGAATGTAATCAGCGGTAGGATTTGTTGAAGCATCAACAATGTATTCTGTCTTAATACATTGTTCCTTGGCACCAGCACATTGATATAAGATTTCAGATATCAAGTCATCTAATTACTCAACAGTCTCAAAACTGAATATATCACTCCACTTAATCTTATTGCAAGCCTGAGAGAGGAAAGTTACAAGAGCAGGTGTTTTTCAGATAAGATAAACAAGACAGGGAGTGGATAAATATCTACCTGAGTTATCAGGACTGTGCTTGTGTGATGAAAGGGTCTTTCTCTGAATTTACTATCCAGTGCCACAGCTTCATCAAGTTTCACACAGGTAGAAACCTTCTGTGCCTCCCACGTGTTTCCCATCACTTCTCACTTCCTGGCTTCCTATCTCTGTTTGTCCATGTGGTGTTGCCACACCATTTTCTTGGACTGCACAGCTATCGAACTCACAACCTGTCCTTCTTTCACTAATGTACAACTCTCTGATCCTCTCTCTTAAATTCCATTGTCAGAGAAAGAACAACAAATCTCTTCTCTTGTCGATGTGACTTGGCCTTTGATTTTGTTTCTTCTCTCTACCTAGCCAAGATACTGCCTCTAATGGATCTAGACAGTCAAGTATATATGACCACTTTTTACTCTTGCAATAAACCATTAATTTTTTTCTTGTCTGTCTATCTATCTGTCTGTCTTTTTTTTCATACTTTCCTTTTTGTGGTACTAAGGATCAAACCCAGGGCCTTGTACATGGTGCACAGTGCTTTGCCACTAAGCTATATCCTTAGCCTAGTGGCAATACATTTCTACTTCTGCATCATGAATCATCAGAAATTTCCGCTTGAAACAACATCGGCAATTAATTAAACTTTCCGTAGGCCAGAAATATGAATGGCTCATATTTCTTTGTGTTTTCTCAAAGGCAGATCCAGGTGTTTGCTGGGCGGCATTCCTGGCAGAAGGCTTTGGAGAAGAATCATAGCCAGACTTATTCACGCTGCTGGAGGAACTCCTACCTTGGTGTTTGTAGCACTGCTGTCCTGGGATACCCTCAAGCCTACAACAGAACATTCAATCTTTCTTGTTTCTAATATCTCTACCTTATTTTCTTGAATTAATATGGTGCCATTATTGAGGACATATTGACTTTTAAGAAAGTCTACTTTCTTGAAGTCCCAACCTTTACTGAGCATGCAAACAACAACAACAACAAAACCACCTTTTGCTATGTGACTTACCACATTCTCAGGCATTGAAGACTATGGGTTTTGGAACCTTTGGAGAATCGCTTCTTCAGGATTCTCAGGCTATCATCTCTTTCACTCTCAGAAAACACTTATTCTGTGAGGAAAAGGATGTGTCTACCTCTTTCTAGCTCCCTTTGGTTTCTTACATAGATAAACAATAGATACATATTTTCAAGATAACTTTCATCAGGTTATATTCATAGTCATTTGAAAAAATTATCTTAATATAAACTAAATTAATATATGGACTTTCAAAATTCCCAAGGTTTTGAATAATGTGCAATGCAATCATATACAGATATATTATTATATATGCATATGTTTTCATATTCATATATATACATTATATATATGTATGTGTGTTCATACATACATGTTCTGTTATTTGTACTTATGCATCATGACATGTTCTGTTATATATATTTATGTGGTATATATTATACACTATGTTATGCATTCAACCAGTCATATATATAATCTTTTAAGTTTTTCACAATAAGTCTGTGATATAAACATCATTATCCTGGTTTATAATAATCAGCGTGAGGAATCTGGGCTTTCAGAGAGTTTAATTAACTTGCTAAGATCAAGAAGCATCTGAGTTAATCTCACACATAAAGGCAGAGCTGAAGCTTCAGCCCCTTCTAAGAACTCATTCCACATATTCCTCTGTGCAGAGTATAAACCACATCTGTAATTCTATAATTTCTGACTATAGAGTAACACTTGACCTGAAGACAGTGTGATAGTATTGAACACTAGAAGAGAACTCATCAAATATATATCATTAAATGAATAAATGAATAAGACATAGGGCAAAAAAAATCAATGGCAATTATACTTTCTAAAGGTTTCTTTAAAGAGAATTAGAACTTTAAGATTAGGAAGCAGGGTATAGCACCTATGCATTTACTCTGTGTCCATATGAGGTCCAAATGAAATCAGAGCTTTAACCCTCTGAATAGGAAAGAGTTGAGAATGGCAAAGGGAACTGGAGTCAAGATGCACAAGTCTGTGGGTTGCAGAGAAAATGTGACAATGGCTGTGACAATGGCTGTGACAATGCCTAATGGAAGAATACAACTGTGGCACAGGAGGAAGTTGTAAAAGAGTCTCAAGACATGGCCATCTGGAACCAGAGGAATCCTTGGTATGGTATGGTATGGTATGGTATGGTATGGTATGGTATGGTATGGCTGAAGGTCTGCATGTGGCATGTAGATCAATACACTACTCTTCCATCTGCATAGACCAAGGGAAGCAGGCTCTGATGGACGAGAAATAAAATCCTGGAAGCTTTCTCAAGGATCCACAGGAGCCACACCAAAGCTGGTGGCTCTACATGCATCCAAGATGGCTTTCCGTCTTCCTCTGACACTTCTGGCAGATGCTGAAACAGGCAAGTGTATCAAAGCCAAGTGTAAATCGATAGATTCAAATTTAAGAGACAGCAGTTCTGATGGTCAGCACATTCCACAGGAAGGCAGTCTCCTATTCCCACTGAGTGCAGGGAAGGGGGCACAAGGCACCCATTGCTCTTGGTCACAAAACTTCAAAGCAAGACTTTCAGTCCCTCATCTCCAGGCCACAGCTACCTCCTAACAGGTTCCTGGTGGAATCCACTCCTATTACTTTACTATTTACACTGTAGCCCAGATAAACAATAATTTATGGATTCAGGGGACATAAAAAGCTATGTTTAAAATTCTGAGAAGCTGTGTTAGTTTAACGGGAAATAACTGACTCCCATTCTAGTGAGACAGGCCTGTCGTCACTCGATCAAAATACTTTTTCTTGCCTCCTATAATAAGCGATAATTTCCTAACTTTTTTGAAAGGCCTTTTTTCCTTCTTTATAATGGTCATTCCCTTTTAGGATTTTTCTGTTTCCCCTCAACTCATTGTCAAAGCCTTCTAATTATAAAACTAAGAAACCAAATCAAATAGAATAGCATAAAGGAAAGAAAACAAAAGAATCCTGACAGATGTGGAAATTATTCATTTGTAAGAGGGGCTCATTAAACACCCTCACTTCTGTTGGGTACAAAACACCAAGGACTCTGTCTATTATCTGAAGCCCATTGTGGTCACTGGCTATTTCTTGCTGGAGCCCATCCATCATTCCAACTTGCATAGGGAATATATTATGGTGCATTCATTCCATGTTAAATGTGTTTTTCTTTTTAAAATTTGAAAATGGGGACCAAATAAAGCAACAGCCAACAACTCTACACAAAACACTCTTTCTTAATTAGATTCAGGGATTGTTTTTAAACAATCACTTTACTGATTCATTCAGCACTTTTTCTTGGTAAACTTTATTTTGTTTTACAAAGCCAGTTCTTAATTAAAGTCTAGACTAATGATTCTATAAGCTCAAAATAATAACACTAATCAGGCTAAAATACCTTGGACTTGTCAAAAAATAAAATAAAATAAAAAAAAACAAATCCCTTGTGCTCACAATGCTATACCACTGTGATGTTACCAAACATTAATCACGGCAAAAATTAATCATGAGTTTGACAAATATGTGACCATCTTGATTTGGCAAATGCTGAATGAACCAGAGAGCTTTCACATGCTTGAGCTTAACAAGACTCCCTGCTCTACCCTTGTCTTAGCATAAACATGAAAGGCAGTTTCCCAGTAAGGACTTAGCCAGCACCGGAAAACAGGGATGTTGGAAGAGGACCTCCAGCCTCCATCACACCACCAATTGTTATCCCTAACTATCCATCTCATTCCATCTGGGGATCACACTTAGCATCATGATGACTAGTTCTCACGGATCTAGAATAGTCTCCCATTGCTCTCCCTATCTTATCCTAAGATTCATTTGGCAATCAAGATCATGTCTGAAAAATTAAAGCATTACAAGAGTAGGTGGAGTGAATCACAGAATTTGATTCTCATGTTTGATACTCTGGTACTAGAAATTCCTCAAACATCTTCTCAAATGAAAACTGGTTGTTTTCTGAAATAGCTCTTATGCTAAGCCAGACTATAGCCATGAACAATGAAAAGGTAAGCAATAATTCACTGTGCATCATTTTTGGTTGTGACTTTAAACTATATATATATATATATATATATATATATATATATATATATATATATATGACAAAGGGCAACTTCTCAGGGTTGGATGTGGTTTACAAGCCAGGAAATAAGAATTCCTCCTCACAGGTGCTACACTAACCCAGAGTCCGTGTACCCTGCACATCCTGCTGAGCTGTTGGATAGAGATACAAATTGAAAATATTATGAAACAAATACAGAAGCTCCATCCCCATGGACTTCACATTCAATCTGAAGAGTCTCTTAGGACCAACATGAGACTCTCTGTTCCTTTTGACAAATACAGAATCAAGAGAATTTAAAGTGTACCTACACCCTTGCGAAATTAAATTCTGTTTTAGTTAAAGCTTTCCTTGAGGCTGAAGTGGCTACTTAAGGAAAGATAATGACAGTGTTAGGATGTTTAATTGCTGCTTAATCAGTATCTCTATGGTTCATGCTGGAAAGAATGTAGGGGGAAGATACTTAAATTAGGAACCGAATGAAATGCCACTATATCAACCACACAACTTCACGTGTGTGTGAGAAACAGAGATTTGACTATTTCGTTGCTATCTGGGAGTCTAGTTGCTTATTGGCCACTCAGAGAGTAACCAGAGATGTTGTGGGCTAGGTATTCCACAGAATACATCAGCATGATAGGACCTCGTTTAAAGCTTCAGAGCCAAATATCTACATCTGTAATTACTACCATATACACAATGCCCACATTTCTACACATACAAATGATTATTCTATAAATCTGATTATTTTGATGTTTCAATGTATAAGTCCCAAGTTTCAGGCTATATGGACAAGTAAGAATGACATTTATAAAAAGAAATAAAATATGAGAATTTAGAGAATTGCAGACAGACAGACCAGGCTTTATTGCCAGGGATGTGGTATGGAACAGTGGACCATACCAGGAAACTTGGTAGGTAAAGTATAGCAGGTCTGAGACCCCAGAAAGTCACACCTGAGATGGTATGTGCCTCCCTGCTGCTCCCTAACAGATTCTTGGCCTGGAACAGTTGCCACATTCCCCATGCTGGTCATGTAGCTCAAAACAGAGTTCCCCATGCCAATAAGGCATCTAGATGCCCTGAGGGTTTAGCCAATAAGCTTCCTTTCTCATCCATTCTTTTCCAGCAAAGGGTATTTAATTTCTAGTCCACCCTGAGAAATTGGTATGCATCCATTTTTCATGATGAATAACCACTAAACAGTTTGGAAAAAAGGACTGTCTCTTCCATTGAGAACCACCATGGGGAGCATGAAGAAAGCCTTCACCTACATAGCCACTGCTTAAATCTCCTGCAGAAGGCCCATTTATACTCCCAGACAACCGCCACTACCTTTGCCAATAAGGTAAGTCAGACCTCCCAGCCCCTGTCCCAGGCTAGATGCTATCCTTAGCCCATGGGCCCCTGGTGGTCCTGGCCTTGTTGTAGGCCTGTGGACCCCAAACATTTCATTCCTAACTTCTTTGTGTGGTTCTCCAATGGAGACTGTAGACCTGGAAGTCGGTGAACCCCAACTTTGTCCTTCCCTATCTCAGAATGTGTTTTCCCACCCCCAGGTGGTGTCTCTGTGTTTCCCTGAAGCCCAGAACCCAACTGTTTGGGATAAGCACAGTCAAGCTCCCCACATCTCACCTCCCCAGTGGCCA